>NC_139712.1:22265868-22563368 GCF_964188405.1 Protomyctophum parallelum | reverse complement strand
GGTGGCCCTCAAAATAGATGTTCACTGGCTTTGTGTTGCTATATTGCCGGCTAACTACATCATGTGATGTTATCTTTTTTTTTCATTTTCTTCACATTATAGTGCCTGCCACCCCTGTCTGTTTTCCCTGGCTTATGCAACCACATCAAATTCCAACATTTATTGACGTCATATGGGCAGTTCTGTCTGTTTCTATCATAGGCCACACACACCCATTCCTGGCATCAGCTAGGAATTGTTCATTACATACATACAATAATTGTTTATTTAAAGCACTAAAAGTAAAGTCGAGGAATATTTTCTTCACATAGTTTTTGGAATTTAAGAAATATGTCATAAAAATAATTGAGAAGTAGTGAAAATAGCTGATCTACAAGCTCGCAACATGGCGTGAAGTGACACGTTGTAAGCTTGTAGATCTGTTATTTTAAGCACACAGCAGTCAATGGTTCAGTTTGGGAACCACTGGTTTATATTATTTTTTAAGCACACAGCAGTCAGTGGTTCAGTTTGGGAAACACTGGTTTAGATTCATTTTTAAGCACACAGCAGTCAGTGGTTCAGTTTGGGAACCACTGGTTTAGATTCATTTTTTAAGCACACAGCAGTAAGTGGTTCAGTTTGGGAACCACTGGTTTAGATTCATTTTTTAAGCACACAGCAGTCAGTGGTGTAAAGTAACTACATTACTAAGTACTTTTTTTGTACTTTGCTGGAGTACTTCCAATTTTCAGTACTTTTACTTCTGCTCCATTACTTCGCAGAGGTAAATAATTATAATTTTACTCCACCACAATTACTGTAGTTGAAAATAAAATAATACATTTGAAAATAGCAGATCTAGATCTGCTATTTTCAATACCAATACAATGTATTCATTATAATATTGTATTCGACTTTTGGTACTGTTATGTACATTTTGATACTAATACTTTGTACTTTTACTGAAGTACATTTTGAATCTCTCTCTCTCTCTCTCTCTCTCTCTCTCTCTCTCCTCTCTCTCTCTCTCTCTCTCCTCTCTCTCTCTCCCCTCTCTCTCTCTCCCCTCTCTCTCTCTCTCTCTCTCTCTCTCTCTCTCTCTCTCTCTCTCTCTCTCTCTCTCTCTCTCTCTCTCTCTCTCTCTCTCCTTTGTATCAGGGTGAAGTGGGACCCAGGGGAAGCAAAGGAGAGGTTTGTTGAACGCTTTCAAGAGTTAAATTATTGCTAGTTACTTAATTCAGCAATCTACACAATTAGAGAATGCAGGATAATTATTCTTTTAATCAACATTTGCCGGGGTACCACATCAATACAGCATGGAATTGTGGACAAAATCCTATCCAACGATAACACGATATTCTTTAGTTTAGAGAGCGGCTACATCTCATCAAATGGTGGTCCGTGGCTCAATGCTGACTAAATAATGGATTGTGACATGAAAAGGGTTGAAAACCACTGGTATAGACACTCGTAAAAGGTTTCATTTTATGCTCTTAAGAGTTACATTGTTAAACATCTGCATTTCTTTATTTAGAAGACGTCTACACAATTAGATCATGTAGAATAATTGTTATTTTTATCAATGTTATTTCTGAACACATGACTATAGAGATAGTGTGTAACGATTTGTGGGATTTTTGGACAGAATCTGGAGGAGTTATAATTATCAAAAAAATTGTTTTTCAAAAGCCGGCGTCCTGGTGGTGCTATAACAGCCGTTCTGGAAAATTTGGGGCAGAGGTTCATCGTTGGCATCCAGGGAGTGTGTGTTCAACATTTTGCCAGGTTAACGGCCGGGTTAACGGTGCCGGAGATTACAATTTACAATTTAGGCATTTAGCAGACGCTCTTAATCCAGAGCGACTTACATTTAAGCAAGAACAAAAGCATGGGAATACATCACATAAAAGCATTTATCATGAAACATGCGTAAGCTAAGAAAGTAACAGTGGAATATCTATATAATGAAACTATACATACACTATACATATAAACTATACATATTTACTACTATGCTATACATATGTACTATGGCGTGCTATGACTATATACAATACAATTATAGTGCTGTCTACATAACATGCTATAAGTCTGTGTCAAATGCTATCTAAGCCAACAGAAATGCTATCTAAGGGGTTAGGGTAAGGTTAGCTGGTAACAGACGGACGGACGGACACACACACATACACACACACGGACAAGTGCAAAACATACTCTCTCCCATGCCTTCGGCCTGGTGGAGACAATAATGGGCCTTCAATATGAAATGGGTTGAAAACCACCGCATTACATCCAGTTGTCTGTCTCTGACTTTGTTTTGACCTTCCTCTCTCGTTCCCCGTGCAGAAAGGAGTGGTGGGGGAGATGGGCACCAAGGGTTCGGACGGAAAGCAAGGGGACACGGGACACTTTGGCGTCGTGGGTCCCCGTGGGTCTCCGGGCAGGACGGGAGCCGGGACAGCCAGGCCAGCCGGGCTACCCTGGGAAGCCGGTGAGAGGAATAACTTGTTCCATATTGTTTAAAGGTCTGGTGACATAAAAGAAATATACATTTTTGTAATTTTCTTTTTACCCCCGTGTCAGATCGGTGGTTAGACTGGCATATTCACCGATAACGATATGACCCGATATGACCAAAAAGGCCGATACCGATACTTTCCGATACCGATACTTTTCCGATACCGATACAGTATTGGGACGTCTCTACAATGGTGTTTTAGAGAACTATTTCAAGTCATCACAGGTGTAATGGTTGTCTTTCAGGGCAAGCCTCCGTCAGACGAACACCTCATGAAGCTCTGTGTAGAGGTGTTGAGGAGTAAGTGTCTACAGTTGATTTTCTTTTGGCAACAAAAATATATTTTGGCGGGCCTTGATGACGTGTTAATGGATGATTTTACACTTGGTTGCATGCTGAAAAGAGCTGCGCAACTTGTTGTGAGCTTGTAGATCTGCTATTTTCATTTTTATACAAAATACTTATAATAACAATCGCCCAAAAATGTTTCAAAAAATGAATAAACAAAGGTGTATTTCACTCAGAAAATGAATTTGTTTTCTCCCATGAAGCCTTGAATTTGTGGAGATCTTTTTGTTTTTGTCGCATTCCTGAACCTACATATATATATATATATTTTTGGCTTAACTACTTTTACCAATCTTAAATAAATAACTAAATATGCAAGTAAATAAAAATGCGAACATTAAAACAGATCCTGTGTGTGTTCTGTGTCAACCAGACCAACTCCCAGCATTGCTCCAGGCCCTGGCTCCTCCAGCCAGCTGTGAGAGCTGTCAGACCATGAAGGGACCCCGGGTCAGCACGGAACCCCGGGCGTCAAAGGAAGCACCGGGACCCCGGGCTACCCCGGAGCGACAGGCTCTCAGGGTTACCAGGGACCCCCCGGAGAGCAGGGAACTCCGGGACTCAAAGGTGATGAGACGGTTGTTGTTATTTACATGAGAGGCACATGAAGAGACTCTGCACGAGATCAGACCTGAATGCACTTCGTTAATTATTTTGTGTCTGTCTGGAAGGCAGGTCAGGGGCAGAATATATTGGTAAATAGTGCATTTATATAGTGTTTTTATCCAAAGCGCTTTACATATATTGTGCATTACATTCACCCATTCAAACACCGATGCAGGAGGAAACCATGCAAGGCACCAACGTGCACATCGGCAGGAATTATAGGGGTTCAGCCTCTTGCTCAAGGACACTTCGACACTAACTTCGACACAATTTAAAACCCAGGATATAATAAAAGTGTGATAAAACACTCATTGGTTCCAATGTGGTCCTGCAAGAAGAAAGAATATCTTTGGATTATTGATTTCAACTATTTAACCAAATGGCACGGCACTGTAACTACACAACCCAAACCTCGACCAAAGTGTCTTGTGCTTGTGTAAAAGAGATGGGTTTGTTTGTAATCACGTACAAGATAATCATCGTAATTACAACATAATCCAATGTTTTCAGGTGATGTGGGATCCAGAGGATTGAAGGGGAGCAAGGGGGAAAGTCGGCCAGGACCTCCAGGACCCCCTGGACAGTCAGGTAGGCAATCTGCAATCTTAATTCCCCGTTAATTTTCACGCAGTGATTTGGCTTGTCGACCACAAGCCAGCATGGTGATGATGACGACACCTTTGCTCTGACCCCTTTACTGTCGCAGGAGTTCAGGGGCCTCGAGGCTCCGACGGGAACGGGCATCCGGGCAGCCCGGGGACACACGGCAAGTCCGGGGTCCCCGGCGTGCCGGGGAAACGGGGCCCTGCGGGGCCGGCGGGGGCGTGCGACATGTCCACGTGCTACCAGGCCTACAACAGCCTCCGAGAGGACCGCTTCAGCAAAGGACCGCAGAACTTCTGATGGCGCAGCGATCGATCGATCAGCGTATGGCAGTGAGATCCTGTAAAAACTAAAAAGACTGTCGTTCCGCGACAGAATGTTCTGCTGTATGCGAGCGCATGGGCGCACGCTCAAAACTGGATTCCGATTCGATGCTCTTCGGCTCTGATCAGTTCAGTTAAAACCTTAAAGGAGTTGTTAAAGGAGTCCCCCCCCCCCCCCAAAAAAAACAAACAAAATACTTCATACTAGTTTTTCTATCAATTCCACACCCCATGAAGCCTTGAATTCACGGAGATGTAGTCGCATTGTTTTGTCGAGACTCTAAGCCAAATTCCAATACCCACAATCTCGGCCACTCGCTCACTCCAGCATGGCGCTGTTACGGTGAAATTGGTGCGTGCTGAAATATGTGACCATCTTGTGGACTTCACGTCAACTTACATGGTCTTTAAATACGTGGCCTAAATCCCGCTAGGTTGAACTTGAAACAACTGCAACGATTTACATTTGGACACTGACATTATGCGATTGTCTACATAATTTGTATATTGTAGATTGTTACATATTTCAGCAGGTCACCAATTTCACCGTAACACCACCATGCTGGAGTGACCAAGTGTGAGTGAGCGAGTGGCCGAGATTTGGGTTATTGGAATTTGGCTAAAGAGTCCTCCTGCCGAGGCTCCTATTGACCGATGACCCTTGTCATCAAATCCCATGGGGATGAACTGCTCCTGTAAATGTCGGCCCACTGACTGACCGCACACACACGTGTTCCTGCGGACGTTGTTGTGGGTCATGTTGCAGAATAAATGCACCATTCATATAGGAACGAAAGCAATGCAGGCAGAAATCCACACAAAAAGTGCAACCAGGATAGCAACAAAGAGAATCAATGGAAGAGAATCCAGGATTTATTTTCTATATGAATAAAACGTTATTTTAACCAATCTGTATGCGGTATAGACAGAGTATGTTCATTCAATTTAACTAGTGGTTGGAGGTGGTCCTCCTGCTCTTCCATTGAGAGATGTACCGCCTGGTGGTGGTATCGAGTATTACACCTGCTGGTCATGTCAACAACCAGTAGGCTGAAACAGATGGCATACCGGACTAGACATGCTGCCATCTTTGTAGTTGTTTGTCAATTATCTAATGTAATCCTGGGCTCTACAGTCTACACTCCCTCTGCCAACCTGGGGAGAGCACGGACTGACCTCATGCTTCCTTCTATGCATGAGGAGTCCAAGCTGCTTCTTTTCACCTGACTATGGGGAGTTTCTCCGGCCGGACGTAGCATGTGGAAGGAACACGTATGTTATTCCAACCAGTTCCTTTCCCCTCCATCAGGCTCCCTGGCTGGCCAGGGGGAGGCAGTATAGAGACCAGGATTACTGCATGTTTTGTGTGAGGGTACCTCCCCTTTGTTGTAGTTCTGACATCAATTATCTCTCTCCAATAGGAGAGGGAGACACAGCCAGTGTGGAAAGTAAACAAAGTAAATTGTATTACTGTACTTAACAGACCTGAGGCCGGTTCTACAAATTATGCCTTCCAAATCAGTGGTTATTTTTTCAATTTCTTTCTCAAATGTTTACAAATAGCAGATACACAAAGTGGTGTGCAGTGACCTTGTATATCTGCTATTTTTTAAATAGCCAAAGCAAAAACCTATTTTGAGGTACTTTATTTCCGTTTTTTTATACTTTATACTCTCAGAGGCAAATATGGTACTTTTTAGGCCCTATTTTTATACTACAAGCTCGCAACATGTAGCATGTGATGCATTAATGTAGATATGCCATTTACTTTGGTTCTCCAAGTATTTTTTATTTATGACACTACGTTTATGCTTTTACTCAATTTGGAATACTTTTACTTGTAACAGTATTTTAAGAAATTCTGTGCACTCATCAAAGTCACTGAATGGCCCTGCCTACCACCTGTTTCGAATTCACACATACTGTAATGCAGGAGGCAGCAGGGTGACCCGTTAATTAAAACGAGTGCTTCCAAAATCACACTTGGATCACAAAAAGAATCACCTGCACAGAATTTCTTGACAGAAAGCTCATAACATGTCTATGGTAGATTTTTATGAAACAAAAGCCCGGCAGATTGAAAGAGGATAATTCAAGCTTGGCCTAGAGCTGCAAAGTTGATGAGTTTAACATTGTTTAATACAAGCAAATTGGATGAATGGGTAGTCAATGGAGGGTATTGCAACTCTAGATTCATCCCATTATAAAATAAATCTAGTGTTGCAAATTGCCAGAGTAGTCGTCAACGTCCAAGTGTCGGGCGCCGGCTCTCAGCAGCTTATATTGGCATCCCCTGTTGATGGTGATTGTGGAGCAGCTGGGCTGATTGGAATCAGCCACACCTGTGCTGGCTGCTGGCTGAGGGTTCATCACATGACAATGTTGGGCATAGGCAGGGGGAAAAAAATAAGAAAACAAACACATTTTCATGAATTTATTTGTATTTGTAGATTTGCCGATCTACAAGCTCACAAAGTGTCACAACACAGCGCTTTGTGAGCTCGCAGATCAGCTATTTGCTACGTTTGTGGTTAGTTATTGGACTACGTTACTAGATAGAATCTCCATCAAGTGCACAATATTAGACTTCACTTAATAAACTGCAGCGGTGGAAAGTAACAAAGTAAATTTACTCAAGTACTGTACAATTTTGAGGTATTTGTACTTTACTTACCAAGTTCCAATACTTTTATTTCTACTCCACTACATCTCGGATCCAAATAGTGTAGGCCTCCTCCACTACATGAAAACGTTAGTTTCTAGTTACTTTGTAGATTTCGGTTATACAAAACATATACATTAACCACTTTCAGTCCATATTTCAGCAATTTGAAAATAGCCGATCTACAAGCTTAGAAATGGGACATTCATTCTGCATAATGAGTACTTTTAGTTTCGGTACTTTTACATACATTTTGATACCAATACTGTTGTACTCAAGTCAAATTGATGCTTTTACTTCAGTAAAGAATGTGAGTACTCTTTTTCCACCACTGGTATTAGCAATGCAGGAAGGAAACCAGAGGTGGGTGAAAGCCGACATGCTGCATGGGAGAGCTGAGTGGGAAACCACTCGTTTTGTTTTGTTTAGAAATACTGACTTGACTGACTCTGACTTTTCCCAGGAGCAATGTCCATGTGTGTCTGCTGGCCGTGGGCCTACTGGGCGCTGCAGCACCATGACCTTAAAAGGCCAAGGAGTGGCATGAGAACACAGCTATGTACGTCTCCATGTTGTGGTCTTATTAACATACCAAATTAGTCCTCTGTGTCATAATAACTAAAACTCATACTGTAGCTTGCAAGGACCCAAGACCTATTTTTAAAACAAATCCGGGGTCAAAGATGCCACCCATATACAAACAATGTAATTATATATTAATAAAACTAATCCTTGTGAAACATGTTAAAAGCAGTGTACAGTCAGTGCTGTGTACACAGGATTCCAGAGCTAATGCAAATGATATTAGTGGACAGGACAGGGATGGGGGATTCAATTTGATTCATTCATTTCATTCAAACTTGGTGTAAAACAAGCATTTAACCCACCTGAGGACGATTCTACAAATGTATTTTCTGAAAGAAAAAATAAATAAATAAACGTATATGTTGTTATATCAGCACAGCAGTTCTCAAACTTTTTCATGTCAAGGAACACCCAAGATTTATATCTGCATTCATATTCAAAGATTTGCAGTAAAACATACAAAATAAATGAAATAAAAGGCAGATCTACAAGCTTGTATATCTGCAATTCTTTTGAATAGCCAACCAATGTGCTCTAGCCTATACACCTGTATATCTAAAATCAACAGATTGTCCTGCTCACATAGATTACACTGAACTACGCATTTCATGTGAAAAGGCATTTCACCATAAAAGTAAAATTTCAGAAAGGGATCCCAATACGAAAGTAAGAAAGAAAAGAAAAAAAAAGAAAGGAAAGAAAGAAAATATGAAAATGTCTGTTTGAAGATCCCCAAACAATAGGTCTGATAAACCTATTGAGAGATTACATTTTTATGTCTGTGTTGTGTAATGATGATTTCTGAAATCTTGTGAGGATATGTTGTTAAAATATGTTGTTGTCTCTATTGTTCTTCCTTGTGATTACTGTACTGCCTTGTTGAAATACATGCTCTCAATACTACATGTTTTGACATATTTTGTTTAGTCTAGTTCTGTATTGATTATTTTATGTCAAGGAACTTGTAATATATCCCTAGATGTACGATATCATACTCTTTCATTAACCTTGATGTATACAAAACAGCACAGTATAATGTGTATATGTGGCTCTTTTTTTATCTTGGTAAATTTATGTCACAGTGTCGTCTTATAAAGAGTTTATAATTTGTTCAGTTTGTTGTCAGTCTTAATCTTTGGAGTGTGACATTGAAATAAACTATGATTAAAACAATAATTATTCGTTATTACTTATTCTAGATAGAGCCAGTTTACTTAAGAACTATCGAACTAAGAAGATATATAACCCAAATACTTGTAGTCATCAACCTGTTTCAGAGGAGTGTTGCTAAGTGTTTTTATAATGTGGTTATTGTTGGATTTGAACATATTTACGTATTCAGTTTTCGTCTCGTCTCGTTGAGATAAAGACAAACACAGTTGTAGGCCTGCTCAAGAGACTGGAGGAGAGCCTGAGCGTACATGATCCAGCAAGCCCAACTCAGTAGTCACTTTGAGTGGCACCACAAAAAGCCACGGGTGAACATGTACTGCATGTCGGACATTACTATTATTAACCCTACCCCAAACCTAACACCTAACCTCAAGCACAACACAACACAACACATGTCGGACCAAAGCAAACTTTTTTGATGACGAATATTTTTGTGAAATAATGAAAATCATGTCGTTTTCCATGATTTTCGATGATGAATTTTTTGATGAAATGATGAAAAACAACATACTATATATGTAGTATGTCGTAAGACTGTATGATGGTTGTGAACAGTGATTCTGATTCAGTCTACCCACTGTATGTGTATGCACCGACACTGAAGTGTTAAGGGTGACTTAACGATTACGTAATTGCTACGTCAGTACGTCATCTCTTTGCCTATATTAACCCCTGCAGGTGAGAACCCACCTGTGTTGGATTATTCATTTTTTGTAGAAATTAAACTATTTCATATTAATCAAGCATTTGGTACTCCTGAACGTTTAATCTTTATAACTCTTGGTTATCTTAAGCCTTTGTCGAATTCCTTTCTTCAAGAGACCTCTGCCTCAGAACCCCACTCCCCAGGGGGTAGTTTATTCTGAAAACTATACGACCTCCGCTGTCCCTAACAGAATAATCCATCCCAAGGGCTTGGTGCTGTTGCTCTCTGCTAAGCCTGTGTATTAGTCCGGGGCCTCAGCTGTGATGGTTGATGTCGAGACAATAAAACTCAATTTAAAACTCTTAACAAAAGTTTGTTAAAACCCCTCCCCCAACCCCGAGAGAGTAGAGCACGTGTATCGATTTAACACCTGTAATAGGCGTAAACGAAAAAAAACAAACAAAACAAGGACGATCGAAGGCGTGTCCGTTATTCCCACCATGGACCACGGCCGGAGGATATGCGAGGTTTGGGCCGACAACTTGGACGACGAGCTGAGGAGGATGCGACGCGTCGCCTGCGAGCACAACTACGTGGCCATGGACACGGAGTTTCCGGGCGTGGTGGTGACCGCCGCCGCCGGAGGAGGAGGAGAGTTCCGCTCCGACGCCGGCTACCAGCTGCTGCGCCGCAACGTCGACCTGCTGAAGCCCATCCAGCTGGGCCTGACCTTCGCCAACGAGCGGGGCGAGTACCCGCCCGGCGACACCTGCACCTGGCAGTTCAACTTCAAGTTCAGCCTGGCGGAGGACAGGCACGCCAGGGACGCCATCGAGCTGCTGACGGCGTCGGGCGTCCAGTTTGAGAGGCACCTGGACGACGGCATCGAGACGCTCCGCTTTGCCGAGCTGCTGCTGGCGGCGGCGGGTGACGCGCCGGTCCTCGGCGAGGGCGTCACGTGGCTGTCCTTCCACGGCGGCTACGACTTCGCGTACCTGGTCAAGATCCTGTCCGACGGCGCCAGACTGCCCGAGGAGGAGGCGGGTTTCTTCGGACTCCTCCGCTCGCTCTTCCCCGTCGTCTACGACGTCAAGTACCTGCTGCAGAGCTGCAAGCACCTCCAGGGCGGCTTGCAGAAGGTGGCCAAGGAGCTGGAAGTGGAGCAGCTAGGAGCCCGGCCGCACCAGGCCGGATCGGACTCTCTGCTCACAGCCATGGCTTTCTTCAGGATGAGGGAGATGTTCTTCGAGGATCACATCGACGACGCCAAGTACTGCGGCCAGCTGTACGGCCTGGGCTCCACGACGGCGCACTACGCCGGCTATACAGTATACACAGCGCACAAGGCATGATGAACACATGACTTACAGCCCCCTGCAGCGGCTCCAGTGACCCCTAGAGCTTCCAGGTCCAAAATGGCACCGCTGGGGGTCCACCCTGGCTAGCTAGCGGTCCACACACACCCTGGGGGTTCACCCCGGCTAGCTAGCGGTCCACAAGGGAAATAAAAACAGAGGACCTCGGAAACGTTTTTTAAGCTAAAGATCTACAAGCTCAATGTGTGAGCTTCTCACAATGTTTCAGCTCTGCTCTGCACATTTTTGGTCAGTTATTTTTGAGGGGCGCTAGCCCCTCCTATATACTGCTTTTGTCCCCACACGTCTCAAGACCTGCCATTGACAGTGAGAGGGGAATTCCGGTCAAATGTCCGCTAAATCTAGTCCCCGCCCGTCTCAATATTTGCCATTGACAATGAATGGAGAAATTATGTCAGAATTCCGCTAAATATGACATGAATGAAACATCATAACATTAAACGCCATTGACAGTGAAGGGAAAATGTACGTCATTATGTAAACGAGCAAATCATCTAACCAATCACAGGCAACAGGCATTCTGATTGGCCAGTATGAGATGATGCATGATGATGTATGATGATACGAGCTGATAATTCCGCTAAATATGTCGTAAATTAAACGCCATTGACATTGAAGGGAAAATCATATGTAAACGAGCACATCGGCTAACCAATCACATGTTGGTGAGAGCGCTTGGCCAATTTATGTCCGCTAACATAAATTGATGTACGATGACAAGAGCGCCCCTCAATTCACACAGGTGTGATAAAATATCCTAAAATAGGGTTAGAGTGGTTTAACTAATTGTGATGCTACGGTATCTTACAGTAACTCATTTGCTGGACCCCCTGGAACCCCTTCAAGGACCCCTGGGGGGTCCACGGACCCCACTTTGGCGTAATAAATCTAAATGTCCAATAGATATTTCTGATTCAATATTCTTCTCTTCTCTCTCAACCAAGCTCTGTCCCCTCCTACACAGAAATGCCTCTCATCGCTACGCACACGCAGGCACACACACACACACACACACACACACACACACGCACGCACATACACGCACACACACACGCACGCACGCACGCACGCACGCACACACCAAAATAAGTACTTCCTCCAGATGGGATGGTTTACATCTTTGAGTGACTCCGTTTCTGTTATTTTCAGAACAGCAGACAGAATCACACAGCTTTGGTGAGTAACATGCTTTATTCCTAAATGTAGTGTTGGAAAGTAACTATACATTTACTGTACTTAAGTTGTACTTAAGTACAACTTTGAGGTGTTTGTACTTCACTTGAGTATGTTCAATTTCCAATTTCCATTTCTGCTCCACTACATCTCATGAGGCAAATGTTGTACCTTTAACTATATCCACTACATTTATTTGAAAACTTTAGTTACTATAGTTATTTTGATAGTATTGCAAACATCACATTACCCACTTCAGCCCTTTATACATTTCGGCCATTTCAAAATAGCCGATCTACAAGCTCACACTGTGTCACATTGCGACACAAAAACAGACACAAAAAATATATACACTTGGAAACTTGAAATGAGACATTCTGCATAATTAGTACTTTTACTTTTAGCACTTCAAGTACATTTTGATACTAATACTTTTGTACTTTTTATACTCAAGTACATTTTTAATTACGGCCATTTACATTTCTATTGATACTTTTACTTAAGTAAAAAAAATTGAGTACTTTTTTCCACCACTGGCTGTTGTTATGGGAAAAGACTGACGTGACATGATATCCCACGTTTCACAAGTTGAATTTATGGCCGACCACAAACATTGCTTCATTGCTGCTGGGTGGGCATAACTGAACTTCCAAAAGAGAACAGTGGACTGCATGGAAACATTGTTGTGTTCACAAACTGATATTAAAGGAGGATTCAGTGATTTGGGTGATTTGGAAATCCCCCCGGTCCGCCCCGGTAACAAGATGTGCACATGCACACGCTCTACAGTGGGGGGGACACGCAACAGGCCAACGGCATGTGCACCAAGGCCCGCCCCCACTCGATCATGATTGGAGGAAGGCCCCTGTCATCCTGATTGGATGAAGTCTGGCTAACCCTATAGCCAAAATTTTACCCCAGGGATTAACTGGGGACAGGGAGGAACTCCTTATATGGTCAGCACACTCTATAGTAGGGAGGATTATAAAAGACAAAACAACAATATTTGAATTAAGTGAAACTTTTGTTAAATAAAATCTTGAACGTGTCAGAAGTATAGGCTACTGATTCACTGGATCATTGATCGATCATTGATCTTGTGATCTTGTACTCCTCATGCCGTCCGTCCCACTAAAGCTCAGATTTATGGAGGCATCATCCCTCCCATCTCAGTTGTTGTGGCACAACAACTGAGATGCTGGACGCTGCCACAGAGCAAAAGACCAGCAGTTCATTTGGGATATTCTTCTGTGGAGAGTGGAGACTACCCTACCCTGCCCATCAAGAGGAACAAGACCTCTCACATTTCCAGGTGTTCTGAGTATAGGGACACAGGACTGACTGTGAATGAACTTGGTGTGGCAATGAGCAACAGAGACCAGTGGAAGCAGCTTGTGTCTCGAGGGCACTCGAATGATGATGATAGGACCCAATCAGGAGAGAGAGAGAGAGAGAGAGAGAGAGAGAGAGAGATAGAGAGAGAGAGAGCTCATCCAGTATACCAAAAATTGGCTATTTTCAAATGTTTGAAGTAGGGCTGAAGTGGTTAATGTATGTTTTGTAATAATAATACAAATCTACAAAGTAACTAGTAACTAAAGTTTTCAAATAAATGTAGTGGAGTAAAAAGCATAGCCTACAATGTTTGGATCCGATATGTGGTCGACTAGAAGTAAAAGTATTGGAAATTGGAAATACTACAGTACAAATACATCAAAATTGTACTTAAACTCTTTGTCTGCCACCTGGTGGCAGGAGAACGTAGTCAAACCCTGCCAGGGTGTTTTCCGTACAGGTAGTTTCATTTCCGCTTTACCGGCATGGAGACCACAAAGATCGGCTAATATTAGCAGTAGCTCACATTGTTTACCTTTCGCCAGAAACGTTAACATGTCGGGAGCGATGCGATGGAAAATCACAAATCACATCCACATCGGATGGATGACGATCACCAAGGACAGCATCGATCGTAGTTTCAGAGATATGGCATTGAAGATCCTACTTTGACTGGAGGTCTATAGAGCACCAAAGTCTGACGTCAATATCGGTAGAGGGCGCAAATCCACAGGTTCATGTACTTTTTATTTGCATTATAATCCCCATAGGGGGATTTTAGATCGCCTCATATAAGAACTGTGTTTGAAAAATAAACATGTCATCCCGGCCGCTTCACTCATATGGATATGAAGAATCAACTGAACATTTTCGCTAGAAGCAGACTGTATCATATATGAGTGACTGACTGTTGCAAACGATACAGAGACACCTCCCAGACAATAACCCAGAGACAGCTTGTTTATTTTTGGACCACAACTCTTATAGTAGACGATATTAAGATCACCCCATGTTATTCTCCATAGATAAATTACTTCCGTGAACCAGGGGAATCGAAGGGATGAGCGAGTTATGTCAGGACTTCGGTGCTCTATGGGGGCCGTGTGCAAAAATCCTGGTGCTGGGAATGACGGAGGCCAATGTTAAAAGGTGATTTTCGGCTAAACCTGTAAAGCTTTAGGTACGAACATGTTCGTACTTAGCAGATAACGTCCCTAAAGGGTTGAGGTAAGAATATGCTCTTACTTACAGTAGCGGTAAAATGATTAAGTACAGTAGGCCTACTTAATTACTTTACACCACTGCTGATTTGTTGTGTGTGTGTTGACCTTATTAGAGATGAACAGCACATCGTCATACTGGGAGGATTGGAACTACACAGACACAGACACAGACAATGACAATGAGGTGCACCTGTGTGACAGGAGTGGGGACAACGACCTGGGCACACGCCTCTCCTACCTCTACTATGTCATGTTTGTCCTCAGTGTCCTCGGCAACGGCCTGGTTCTGCTCATCATCTACAGGTGGGTAGCCACTCGGTACTACAAATTATTTTTAATGGTGGATCTCGGTTGGAGCCACTAGAGGCGAAATGGTACACAAAGCTATACAAAATGGTCTCCTACGTATAAGTAAAGTAGGCGTGGTTTGCCTCTCCCCCGACCTCCCCACCACCCTCCCCCTCTCCTCTCCCAGGCTGACAACAACACTGACAACGGCCCGGTTTCCCAAAGGACACCTCTTACACCATGGTGTAAGAAGTGATGTTGAACATGTTCAGTTGCTCCTCTAGGCCGCACACAGAAGCCTGTGAACATTCCGTGCATATATGTGCCACGCAATGGTAGGCCTCAGGCCTGGTAATTAAATACAATTTCAGAATGGTAGACCTGAGGCCTACCATACCAGGCCTCAGGCGTAGAGGAGCAACTGAGCATGTGCAACACCACTTCTTACACCATGGTGTAAGATGTGTCCTTTGGGAAACCGGGCCATTGTGTGTTTTTAAGAAAATTGTGGAGGTAAATAGGTACTACTGTAGGCGGATGCGTGCACGCGACCTCGTCCTTTAGGGCTTCTCGCCCTCAGGCGTCATACTGATAATACTAATACTAATAATAATACTAATCATCAGAAGGGCCATGGTCCGTAACAGTCTCTCTCCTGCTACTAGGTTCGAGAAGCCGACCAGCGTGACCAACATCTTCCTGCTGAACCTGGTGATCTCCGACCTGATCTTCACGTGCAGCCTGCCCTTCTGGGGCCTCTACCACCAGCTCTCCGCCGGCTGGGTCTTCGGCGAGGCCATGTGCAAGGTGGGACGGCAGGCCAGCGTTGGTTTCGTCGACTGAAACTATGACGAAAAATGTCCGTCGACTAACGTTTTTCACTGACGAAAGCAACATAAAAACCAAGCTGTGATGACTACAACTGAGACTCAATGTATCGACAATTTAGTCAAGAAATAAACACTAAAGTGTCAAATGTGACTGGTGGATAAATAGATCCAGTTAACTAAAAGACGAGTAATTTTTTACACTTGGTTGCATGCTTAAAATCGCCAATCCACAAGCTGACAACGTCCAAAATCAGCCATTAGGGCCCAATCAAGGCCTGCCAAAATACATTTTAGTCGACTATTAACACCATCTTTAGTCGACAAAAACTAGCCCAAAAACACTAAAACATTTCAGACGACTGAAAATATGACTGAAGCTGAAATGCATTATTGTATTCAAAAGACGGCGACTAAAACAAAATCTAAATTTTGCCGTCAAAAACCAACAGGTGGTCGGCAGCGCCTACTTCCTGGGCCTCTACAGCTCCGTGCTCTTCCTGACCCTGCTGACCGTCGACCGCCACCTGGCCGTGGTCTACCCGTTGGCCGCGCCGCGCCTGCGCGTGCGACGCTACGCCACCGCGTCCTGCGCCGCGGCGTGGCTGCTCAGCGGCCTGGCGTGCGTCAAGCCTGTGATGCTCTACGCCACCTTCGACAACCTCGACAGCGTGTTCTGCGAGGAGGACTACGCTGCCGCCGGTAAAATGGCTGCACGATATGTCGTAATATCGTCATCGAGGTTGTGAACATGCGCAATGTCGGTATCGCAAAATAGGCAACGGTTTTGCGACGTTGCAATATATCGTCGATATAGATATAGAGCAGGGGTTCTCAACCCGTGGGTCGCGACCCCTCGGGACGTCGCCAAATTATTTTGGGGGTCCCCAAATAATTAAAAAAAAAGAAAAACTGAATGGAAATGGAAATGAAGAGTTTACATATAGTACACATAGTACATGCATACAGCTTCCCTAATGATTATATCTGGTTTCAGTATTATTAAGGTTATTGTAGCAGTCAATTTATATTGGGGGTCGGGAGACATGGCCAAAGCATTTCTGGGGGTCCCTGGCCAAAAAGGTTGAGAACCCCTGATATAGAGGGTCGCAGTCGAGTGGCCCGAAAGACAATATCCAATTAATTTCCCATAGACGTTTCATGAAGTATTTATTTAAAGACCTGTAAGTCTCGGTCAAAGCCAACTCGGATCGTGACAACAAACCGAATGAACTAATTAGAAAGAAGTCAAAAATGTGTTCGGCCCAAAAATATTAGTTTGTTGTTATGAGTTGTCACGATCCGAGTTGGCTTTGACCGAGGCTTACAGGTTTTGAAATAAATACTTTTGGGAAATAAATATTGGAAATTGTCTTCCGGGGCGCTCGTCGCCATGAAAGGGTGGCGGGACTGTGTGGGAACACAATACCTCTTAAAGTTAAGAATGATAATGACTTGCTATTTTGCATAGTTTTCAACGTTGCAACACTTAAAATATAGAATATGACATTATAACGGCAACGTCGTATCGACATCGCAACATTTGGCATGAACACCGAGATACGACATTCATTTTGTCTGTTTCGTTGCAGCCCTCGGCTCCGCCGGGGTGGACGTGGCGGCGCTGCGGGCGGCCGGGAAGCACCTGCAGCTCTTCCTGTTCTTCCTGCTGCCGCTGGCCGTGGTGGTGTACTGCTACGCCCGTGTCGCCGCCACCGTGGCCGCGTCCAGGAACGTCACCCGCTTCCAGACGGTGCGGCTGATCTTCGCCATCGTGCTGCTGTTCTTCGCCTGCTGGGCGCCGTACAACGTGGTGCTGGCGCTGCACGACGCCGCCGCTGCGGGCGCCGGGGAGGCGCCGTGCGAGGAGATCGCCAGGTGTGTCGAGGCGGGATCTGCTGTGCAGTGGTTCCCAAAGTGGGGTCCGGGCGGGGGGGGTCCTTGAGGGAGTTCCAGGGGGTCCCCAGCTAAATGATAGCTAGGAACTAAATGGACCCTTATGGGTCTGTAACTCTGAGAGTGTACAAATGGAACCAAATGGACGCTAACGGGTCAATTTGGTTGCATTTGTACACTCTCAGAGTTAAATTAACATTGATTTTACAATATAAATTGGGGGTCCCAGCCTCCCAGGGCTAGAAATGCCATTAAATTGGGGTCCGTAGACTAATGCATGTCAAACCGGGGGTCCTTGAAATTAAACGGGTTGAGAATCACTGCTACAGCCGTAAAAATCTTATGGTGGGTCCCTGGCATATCTTTTCAAATTGGAGTTCGCGGGCTAATTGGTGTGAATTTGGGGGTCCAAAACAAACAAAAGTTTGAGTGATTTTACTTGAGCCAAAAAACGTACATGACCTGCATGTCTCAATGCAATGGAAACCCCGTCTAGCTCATTGAACAACAGGATGTTTGTTGTATACATGCCCACAGCTACAACTAGGAACATGTTGCATGTCACATGAAGGTCTGTTGATTGGTTAGGTCAGATAACGAGTTGAAGAAACAGTCACTACTGTCTAAGAACAGTACTAGTCATAGCAGAGCAAACAAACAAAGGGAGTAAATAGGGGTGTAACGATGTAGTTAGTAACTGTGTCGAAATATCGATTGTGATAAAGGAAATTGAAGTATGTCGATATGTAAACAGCAAATATCGTATCGTATTGTTTGACTTTGTATCGTATCGTTTCGCCATAATCTGCATCGAATCGATTTGCTATGTAAATAATCAATTGAATCAATACTAAGTACTCGTGCATTGTATTTATTCATTTTAAGAAGAAAGGGTAAAAAGATGGGTTTAATTACTTTTCCATTCCATATAAAGTAGCTAGAATTGGCCTGTGTGCGTATCGACTTCAAATCATTGAATCGTATCGTATCGCCATAATGAACCAATGTCGTCTATGTATCGTATCGTCAACCATGTATCGGGTATATACGTATCGTATCGCTGTTGAAATGTATCGTTACACCCCTAGTAAATAATCATGTGAGTTCTCACTGGACATGCAGTTTCAAAGTCCTATGTTACTTCCTTTAGGCAGAACAACAAAGACTAAACATACTTTCATACGGGATATTAAATGTTTACTTCTCAAAATGCCTCGACAGGTGGACGCTGGGCTACGCGCTTCAGGTCACGCGCAACATGGCGTACGTCTACTTCTGCGTCAGTCCCGTGTTCTACACGTTCGTGGGGAAGAAGTTCAGGCGGCATCTGCGACGTCTGCTGGCGAAGCGCTTCTCGTGCGCGAGGGAACGCGCCGCCGTTACTCTGAACAGCAGGTCCGTTCTGTCCAGAAGCACACCAAACTGTTTATAGAAGTGAAGCATTTTTCTTTTTCAGGACTAGCCCGTGAATGAATTGCTATCGAGCCGTGGTGGTTTCAAGGTTAAACGTGTACTTACTTAAGCCATTAACACCAGGAAAGCATCGTTGTCACTTTAGATTTTAACCGCTTTAACTATTTTTATACTTTGGCTATTCGAAAATAGCAGATAAACATGCTCATATCGTGTCACATTGTGACGTGTTATGAGCTTGTAGATCTGCTATTTTTGAAATGTGTAGAAAATGTGTACGAATCTTTGAATATACCATTTTATGTGATTTTCATATTGATGGTGTCTGAGGAGGGAAATTATTATTTTTGAATATTTTTTAAATAATACAAACATTTGTACTTTCTGTTTTTCTTTTTCTTTTTTTTTTAATTTTGTGTTAAAATATTATAGAAGAGTACCTCAGATTGCATTTTTCATTTAATATATTATATTGGATACAATATACCCGGCTGTACTGATGGTGTGAGAAAATGTGGGTTTAGTGCAACGTCTGCTAAATGCCTAAATTGTAAATTGTAGATGTATTTAAGAAGTAAGGCCCATTGTTGATAGTTGTGTATTTGTATAGCTGTTTTGCTTCAAGTCATTTCTTTCTTATCGCTATCATATTTTTACATTAGGCCTACTTTTTCACCTTTCAATCTTAAATTAATTAGTTTTCATTTGTATCTTATCATCACACCGTTGAAGGAGCTTGAAGTACACATATGTCTAGTCTATATGTCTGTAGTATAATGATATATGTTACGTGTGTCTTTGAACCTTAAAGGGTGCCGTAGCTTTTTGGATGAGCACACACTGTTTTGTTTGCTCAATTGATTATGGCCAATGATTACCAAAATGTAAAAAAGCCCTGACATTTATATGAATACTGTTGTTTCGTCCCTCGTCCCTCATACATCCAAATCTTACTGCACATGTATCAACAAGGTTTTTTTTCTTTTCTTTTTTTAATAACCCGACCCCAAAAACAGCAGCTAATTTGTGTCCGATTTGCCCTTTGGAATTTGTATTATGTATACAAATATTATCTATATATATTTTGCTAATGCATGTTGAGTTGTGGACCCTTTCCTATCATTAAAAATCACACCCTTGTGAAGTGAGAGGCACTCTTCTCATCATATACATCATGCATAATCTCATTCTGGCCAGTCACAATTTGCGTCCTCACCTTCGTCTTCAATGTTTGTGTTTACACAATGTTTGACACTCAAAGCTGGCCATTCATTGTCAATGGCGTTCCATGTTTGTGTTAAGACAATGTTTGTGTGTGTACAAACCGTCAAAGCGGGACATAGGAGGGGCTAGCGCCCCTCAAAAGGTCAACTACGGTATACAGTATAGGCTATAGATAATTGCCAGGATATTAGGCTTACACTGTACATGCTTACGGTACAGACAGACAGACAGACAGACAGACAGACAGACAGACAGACAGACAGACAGACAGACAGACAGACAGACAGACAGATAACCTGACCATGTGCATATAATTATGTCATGGGCCATTGGTGGTCCGTGGACCACTGGTTGAGAAACAGTGGAGTGGAACACACTTCACAGTAAATCATTGAGCTATCATTGCCTTGTAAAGTCAACAGTGCATACTAGCTTTTGGATGTTATAATCATCAGAACATTCAAACATTGGAATCTAGTGGGCTGTTCAATGAAGAACAAAATGCATGTGATAGTGCAAAGCTGTCTCCTCGTCTTGTGGACACATACTCTGAACTTTGTGCGTGCTGAAGGTAAGAATATCATTTACATGTGTAGAGGGCTTACATACTGTACGTATTTTCGTTTTTCCCTTTCTTTTTTTTCTTTTACCGATCAGTGTTCATTTTGACAGCAAATTTTGATTTTGTTTTTAGCCCGATTATACACATGTTTACGTTTTAGTACAGTCCTTCTTCATATAATATGATTTCAGTCAACTAAATCAACAGTTGATTAAGTCAAATAAGGTTTGTGTTGGCTGACCTTGATGGCGTCACAGCCTTCAGCCTGCCAGAGACAATAATAACTAGAACTGCACTCTGTCGAGTGCCAAGATAATAACTAGAACTGCACTCTGTCAAGTGCAAGTTGAAATTTGAAGTTGAAATGAAATACTAAAACAACAAATAAACATTTAAATAAACGTATTATATAACTGGCTGTCGATGGTGACGTAATTACGATATACGTTTCAATATTGGTTGAGTAACAACCTAACGTATGTATGTATACATGTATGTAAGTTGAGAGTACTGAAAGTACTGGATGTTGAATGGTGACGTAATTAAGATATGTTTCAATGTCGGGTTATAACTGGCTGTCGATGGTGACGTATTTAGGATATGTTTCAATGTCGGGTGCATAAAAGGTAATGTCTGTATGTTAGGGTTGTCCTGATCGGATCGGGAGATCGGAAATCGGCACCGATCACATGATTTTCAAAAGATCGGAAAAGGGGAGAAAAGATCAGATTTGTAATTGTCTAATGTAAATCTCAAAGAAAGATGTATAAGCAATGAGATTTTGTAAAAACTGTTTCTAGGCGAGTTGTTTTCCTTGGGCACAGGTCTAGTCTACTGTATTGCCAATGGCAGGACATGTAAAGTTCTCAAACAGCTGTACATTGTGAGCTTGTATTAGTCAAAAGTTAATGTTTACCCAAGAACAGGGAAGATTGAGAAACTGTGCATAAAGCAACTGAATTTGAGGTTAAATGTGAACACTATGGGGGACACCAAATGACGCTCCTGCAGGGGTATATAAGAGAAAGTGGAAAATGTAAGAATGTTATGTTTGTCAGTCATGTTTAACCCTGTAAGACCCAGCGTTGCTTTTCTGTAACATTTTTATTTTTTATTAATTACTTAATTTCTTTTTTTTTCTGTTATTTTTTCACCTAAACGTCATCAGTGATGTTCATTGCAATGGCATTGCAATGCCATTGCAATGCCATTGGTCATGATATTTGCATATAAATACCCCCCACAGAGGCTGAAATTCACACAAATTAAAATGTCTGGACTGTGCAATTTTTAACCTATGACTTTTGACCTTTAACCCTAATAAAAGTAAGTAAAAAAATGTGATATATGTTTTTTTTAGATCATTAGAATGTCTAGAACATGTTTTATTCATTATTGTGAAAGATATCCCCCAAATGTTAATTATTAATTTATTATATAATTATTGTATAATTATTATAAATGTGCATACATTTTTCATCAAACTTATATATATTTTTATATATATAAGTAGATCACGAGATCTACTGAATGTCTCAAACTGACATATTGAGCCTACAGTATATGACACACAGTGTGGCTTCCCCCCAGTAGGCCTCCTTCACATTCAGTAGATCCTGTGATCTTCTGTGGACAGATGTAATTTCCTGGGATCTAGTAGGACTATAATAAATAATAAAAAATAAATCGCCATAATATTTTGTAAAAAGAATACATATTTAGCCCCATGCTCGAATGCCCCCACCCCCCTGTCAAAAACGGCTAGGTCTTGAAGTGAGGTACTTCATCTGATTTCCAGAGTCTTGGAATCACTTTTTTTGCAATGACCATACCATACATGAGTAAATGTTACTTCACACCACTGATGATTTCCTTGGTCTGAAAAACGTTGAAGACCACTGTTCTAGATCATGGCTCTGAAGGCAAAGGAGATCGCTGCACCCAGCACCAGTCCCAGGGCCAGGAAGAAGACCATAATGGCGCCTGCTGTCTCTGCCTCGTACCGTGCAACCTGCTTGGGTCCAAAGCACATGCACAGGCCATTCATGTATCCACCGGAGAGAGCGAAGAGGATCATGCAGAGGATGTACCAGGAGTCGTGGCTGAACAACACGGGCAGGTGGTGACGAGGCTGCACGTTACACAGCATGAACAGAGGCACGAAGACCAACCGCATGCCCACCAGGATGGGTAGCCAGGTGATACGGTCTGCACCCGGCCACATACAGACCGCCGGCAGACTCTTCCCAGCGGTGTCCATCACGTTAAAGAGCAGGAAACATGAGACAGGGATGAAGTACGTGTTCCAGGCTCCTCCTTCCTCGGCTATCGTGGACTTGACGCCCACCGTGACGGCTGGAAACAGACTGATGGTAATGATGTAGTTTAAAGTCGCAGACACTGCAATCACCCAGATATGTTTCACGACGGTAATCACAGAAACAACTGGCTTGTCCTCTTCATTCAGACTGCACGCGACAACTGACTTGTTCTCCTGACCAGGTCGGTTGCTCTCTGTGTAGAACTGGAAAAATGCCATGCTGGGCAGTGCAAGGTAGGAGAGGTTGGCCAGTAGGGTGACAACGCAGCCTGTGAGGAAGAAGCCAAAGGCACTGTCCCGCTGAGATGAGGCAGTGGCCAGGGAACAGATCATGGAGACGGCAGCCACGATGCCGGCCAGCCCTTGGCCACTAACCACGGGCGTGGTGTAAGACACAGGAAACAGCCCTGCCAGTCCGAACAGGCTGCCCTGGAAAATGCCAACGGCGGAACCTGCGGAGAATATTATGACGAGGGTGAGGCAGAAGAAGGGCACCGGCGCCACCTCCACCTTCACCAGCACGGCGTTCAACAGCATGACCAACAGGATGATCCACAGACTGCCCGACATTCGCAGCTTCTGGGGAATCCTCTGGTGGATGAAGGAGTTGAGGCAGCTGAAGATGAGCAGGGGCACCGTGACAGTCAGTGTCATTGCGTTGCTGAAGATGGACTGCATCGCGTTCTGTGTGTTGTTCCCTCTCACCACGGTCCCATTGACTGCACCGATGCCATCGATGGCCGGGTACTTCAAGCGGCTGATGAAGTACATTACTGCTGTAAAGATAAAATGCAGTGGCAAAGTATTTCCCAGGCCCAAGATGAAGAAAATGATCAAGACTCCATGATATTTATCGCTCGGTGCGTTGGTGGCCATCATGACATCTGGAAGTTGTGTGAGCCTGTGCTGTGTGTGAGCCTCGATCACTTCCAATGCTTTGTTTATAAGCTAGTTGACACACACCCACACACACACACACACACACACACACCTAGTGACATCTAAAATTGTGAACAGGCCGGCCCAGTGAAGTTTCTTGGGCCTACAGCAATGGGTGTGTTTCTGTGTGTGTTTGCCTGTGGGGGGAGGGGGGGGGGGGGGGTGGTATTTAGTTTCCATTTAGTTTTCGTCAGTGAAAAAAGGTAGTAAAAAAGGTAGTCGACGAACATTTTTCGTCTTAGTTTAGGTCGACAAAATCAACACTGCACACAGCCTGGTAGAAGGGAGTTTAACATAGCCTGGCTAATAAGCCAGACTGAATCAGCCGTTGCCAGTCTGGCTTATTAGCCAGGCTAAGTTTAACAGACCAGACGACAACATGTCAGTGGGAAGATCCGGCCCGAGGTCACGCTAGGGGTCAAGGCGGACCCTCTGTGAGGCACTACCACAGACAAGGGGAGTTTTGAGGAAGAAAGCGCCAAGCACCATGGTGTGGGGATAAATCCACGAGCTCTAGACACTACTAGAGCTTAAGAATTGTGCTGATAAGAAAATGGCAAACGGAGGTTTAGTGGTGATAATGACATTGTTGGATGTGTTAATTTTCTTTATGTTGTTTGTGTATTTACTATGAGAAACTGTGTTTTGAACCAAGCCATGACGGGGGGGAAAGGATTTTTTTTTAAACTCACATTTATTTTCAGTTATAGTAAATTAGAAAGTTGTCTGGCTGGCCTATTGTTACCTCAACCTGGCCCTTCAAAGTCTCCCTGGAGGAGAGGCATATAATTTCACCCGCCTCTTGCACACCATAGCCACAACACTGCTATTATAGCTTGACGTTTCATTTTACTATGGTTACAGTTTACTTTTTAATTTTCTTCAATTGATTTCATTAACAGAACAACTTGTATTGGAAAGTCAGTTTTGTCTAAGCTGAGATTCAAAGGTGGACAGATCAGTACTATAGTATGGGTCCCAGTAGGTCCCAGTATTTGAGTAAAAGTGCAAACAAACTTGTACAAATTTACTTAGTCAGTATTTAGAGGTGTTTTTAGAATCGGCCTCAGGCCTAAATTAAAGGACCACTTCACCACTTTTCATTTTCTCTTCATATAATTGGTCCTTGCTAATGTTCATGATAAAACACCCCAACAGAAATCTACTTAGTGTGTGTCTCATTGGAGGGCTGTGGGCAGTTCAGAAACCCATCCACTATTAGGCAGATTTTGTTTACAAACATTTCGGATTTGTTTACAACCAGTTTGGCTTTGTTTACAAACATTTCATATTTGTTTACAAACATTTCATGTTTGTTTACAAACATTTTTTTATTTATTTGTTTACAAACATTTTGGGTTTGTTTACAAACATTTCAGATTTGTTTGTAACCATTTTGGGTTTGTTTACAAACATTTCAAATTAGTTTGTAAACATTTTGGGTTTGTTTACAAATATTTCAGATATGTTTTCAAATATTTTGGGTTTGTTTACTTGTGGATTTGTTTATAAATATTTTGCATTTGTTTACAGACATTTGTGTTACTTTATAAACATTGTGGATTTGTTTATGAACATTTTGTGTTTGTTTACAGACATTTTGAGAGAGAGGCGTGAATGAGGTGAGGTGTGAATGAAAAAATGAAAAAAACATTACCCAAGTGAAACATGTAATGTACAAGGAACAACGGAATGGTTATTGAACCATTGAGCAAGGCAGGTTCATTACTTGATAGATTTTTGTTGATTATGATATTGTTTATGCGATTGAATTATCAAGAATGTATGTATGCACTCAATCACACAATAAAAAAAATTATGAAAGAAAATACAGTATTTTCATGTCATCAACAAACACTACGGAAAAAAAAGGAAAAACATTGGCAGTGAATGACACCTCCATTCTATGGGAATTTACCTCCCCTCGTGGTCTCCTGATAGTTGAGAAACTCAACAATAAGTGATGAAGCATTGCCGTCTCCTCCAGAATGCCAATTCACATGCACTGAACAGAAGGCTATTTATTCTATTTACTATGAGATGCGGACTTTGAAAAAGATATTTAGATTTGTATTATCGTGAGAATGATGGCTTCCATTATCGCGTTGCAACTTTCCAGGAATAGAAAGCTTGCCGTTTCTATTAGCTTGGATTCCCCATCGATGATGTCACTGGTGGACGGGTTTCCGAACTGCCAACAGCCCTCCCATGAGACACAGACAGAGTAGGAAGAAAATGTGGCATTTTATCATGAACATTACTGAGGACCAATTATATGAAGGTAGGTTGAAAAGTAAAAGAACCAGAAATAAACTGGTGTTAATCTTAAGGTGAAAGAAAGGGAGGCTTAACACCTCAGGTTCAGGTTAATTTATTTGTTTGTTTGTACATAGTACACATAGAACAATAAAACAGGATGGCAGTTCAAGGTATCAGTGTAACATTGTAATTCATAACTTTTTCAGAACAGTAGTATGCCTATAAATAATTTATACAAGCCAGTCAGGTGACAAGTTACCTCCTCCTCCTATCGGCATTTAGAGCCTGGATAGAGACAGGCACGAAGGAGAACTTATACCTGTTGCTTTTGGCCCCTGGAACTTTTAGGCGGAGGCTTTTGTTCTTGCTTAAATGTAAGTCGCTCTGGATTAAGAGCGTCTGCTAAATGCCTAAATTGTAAATTGTAAATTGTAGGCCAGACGGAAGCACCTTGAACTCAGAGCAGAGGGGATGGGAGTTGTCCGTACAAATGGACTTGGCTTTCTTAAGCACCTGATTTTTAAATACTTGGTCTAGACTACTGAAATTAACTTCGGCAATCTTTGAGGCCGTTCTCACAATCCTACCAATATGTGTTTATAGTGCAGAAGACCGCAAGGCAGGTCCTGAGAGATATCAATCAGCATACAAGTTGACAGTTAGGATTCTGAGTATGAGTATTTAACATCATGTTGGAAGGAGAAGACAGACAAAATCTTATCCAACGATAACAAAATATCTGTTAGTTTTGGGCTCATCAAATGGTCTGTGGCTCAAATGCCGAATAAATAATGAACCTTGATATGAAAAAGGTTGAAAACCACTGTTCTAGATCATGGCTCTGAAGGCGAAGGAGATCGCTGCACCCAGCACCAGTCCCAGGGCCAGGAAGAAGACCATAATAGCACCTGCTGTCTCTGCCTCGTACTGTGCAACCTTCCTTGGTCCAAAGCACATGCACAGGCTATTCATGTATCCACTGGAGAGAGCGAAGAGGATCATGAAGAGGATGTACCAGGAGTCGTGGCTGAACAACACAGGCAGGTGGTGACGAGGCTGCACGTTACACAGCATGAACAGAGGCACGAAGACCAACCGCATGCCCGCCAGGATGGGTAGCCAGGTGATACGGTCTGCACCCGGCCATACAGACCGCCGGCAGACTCCTCCCAAGAGTGTCCATCACATTGAAGAGCAGGAAACATGAGACAGGGATGAAGTAGGTGTTCCAGGCTCCTCCTTCCTCGGCTATCGTGGACTTGACGCCCACCGTGACGGCTGGGAATAGACTGAGGGTAATGGTGAAGTTTAAAGTCGCAGACACTGCAATCACCCAGATATGTTTCACGACGGCAATCACAGAAACAACTGGCTTGTCCTCTTCAGTCAGACTGCACGCGACAACTGACTTGTTCTCCTGACCAGGTCGGTTGCTCTCTGTGTAGAACTGGAAAAATGCCATGCTGGGCAGTGCAAGGTAGGAGAGGTTGGCCAGTAGGGTGACAACGCAGCCTGTGAGGAAGAAGCCAAAGGCACTGTCCCGCTGAGATGAGGCAGTGGCCAGGGAACAGATCATGGAGACGGCAGCCACGATGCCGGCCAGCCCTTGGCCACTAACCACGGGCGTGGTGTAAGACACAGGAAACAGCCCTGCCAGTCCGAACAGGCTGCCCTGGAAAACGGCACAGGAGGACTCAGTGCAGAGGATTTCGACGAGGGTGAGGCAGAAGAAGGGCACCGGCGCCAACTCCACCTTCACCATCACTGTGGTCAGCAGCAAGACCACCAGGGTGATCGTCAGACTGCCCGAGATTCGCAGCTTCTGGGGAATCCTCTGGTGGATGAAGGAGTTGAGGCAGGTGAAGATGAGCAGGGGCACCATGGCAGTCAGTGTCATTGCGTTGCTGAAGATGGACTGCAGCGCGTTCTGTGTGTTGTTCCCTCTCACCACGGTCCCATTGACTGCACCGATGCCACCGACGGCCGGGTTCAACCGGCTGATGAAGTACATTGTTGCTGTCACGAAAAAATTCCATGGCAAAACAGTTCACAGGCCCAAGATGAAGAAAATGATCCAGACTGTGTGATATTTATCGCTTGGTGCGTCGGTGGCCGTCATGACATCTGGAAGTTGTTAACAAGGAGTGCTATGTGAGCCTCGATCACTTCCAACGCTTGTTTGTTTAACCTATTTTGACACACACACACACACACACACACACACACACACACACACACACACACACACACACACGTGGGTAAACATGTAATGTTTACACAAGAGCAGGGAAGGTAGAGAAACTGTGCATACAATCTATAAAAACTCAGCAACAAAAATTCGGAAACTTAACGTTGGTCCATTATTTCCTCCACTTTAATAATACCAATTGGTATTTTATATCATTTGAATGATTAGTCACTTTTACCACAAGGTATAGCTTGTAAGGATTGTGCGTTCGTGGGATGAGCAACACAGCTTAACGTGTGGGTAGCGCCTCCAAATAATTTAGGCTAATAGTTGGTATTCACCCTTGCTTTGAGTTTCTTAGTGGATTGGATGATTGCACTCTCACACAGTAATAAGGTAAAAAAAACATATATTGGACATTTTAACACTTTATTATTTTCACACTCAGTGTTTGGAACTAACTCATCGGTAGCGGGTGGAAGATCCAAACGCAGCCGCAACATCTTGGCACCTCCTCCTCATGCTGGTCACCAACCTAGACACATTTTCCTGTGGGATGGCAATGGCATGCCATTCCTCAACCAGGTTTTGTTGCAAGTCAGCCAATGTGGTTCTGTTTGTCACTCTAGCACAGGGGTGGGCAACTTTGACGATGGAGAGGGCCACTATATTTCCACTCTCACTCCAGAGGGACACGTTGCATATTACTGTTGTAGCAAAAATAGCCGATCTACAAGCTCAAAACGCGTCGCAGTGCAACGCGTTTGGGGCTTATTTGATCAGCTATTTTTGCTATATTTGAATTGAAATCCTGAATACTTTTTTTTTGCTATTTTTGAATTGGAATCCTGAAAAGTAACCTTTTTATTTAATTTCAAATACATTTATGTTAACTTTATGAACCAAATACAAATATATTGGACATAAAAAAAGTCAATAACATTCTAATACTAGTAATTAGCTGAAATCAATAACTTCTGAAATCAATAATTCAGCTAACTAGAATTCTGATATTAACCTGAGGGCCGCATTAAGTGATGGTGGGGGCCGCATGTGGCCCCTGGGCCGCCAGTTGCCCATGTATGCTCTAGCACGTACTCAGCCTAAACTGATCCACAAGTGTTCAATTGGGTGGGGTCTGACTCACGGCATTCCATTCCATCCATTGGATTATTTAGTTTCTCAACGGATTCTGACAGGACATTAGGTCTAGCCAGGGTACAAAATCTACCCTAATCTGCTCACTGCTAATACCCTAAATTGCCCCATTGATAACCTAAGGCAATATCTTCTAAATGTCATTATGCTTTAAGTAGCATGTGACGTGTCAAACATGCTGGGCAGTGCAAGGTAGGAGAGGTTGGCCAGCAGGGTGACAACGCAGCCTGTCAGGAAGAAGCCAAAGGCACTGTCCTGTGAACGCTATGTGGTACACAATCCTGGGGGTATATGAAAAGAAAGTGGAGAATGTAAGAATTTATTGTATGCGTTATGCTTAATGATAAAACATTGACAACATTTGTTTTGTGGGGTTTGGTCCAACGTATAACAGTGCTACAGCCATGAGTCCGACACCATACCCAAAACGCAACCCTAAACCTAACCTCACAGGAAGCCACGGGTTAGTTGTAACAAAAGAGGGTTAACACTGCTTGGTGCTGGTGTCTAGTAGGCTACCGTGTCAATTGATATAAGATGGAGTATGTGCTTAAGTATGTAAATGTCAATATAATCCATAATCCACAACTTTATAATAACATATGAGCGGACAATGAACCAGTACAAGGCAATCAATCAGTGTCTCTCTGAAACATAGAAAGGAGGGCTGTGACTTTATGTTGCAGTGGGAGATAACTCCCAAGGCTACATGATCGATGGATACAAAACAGAACTGCAGCACAGACCGTCTGTGCTCAGGGTCCACTCTGGGTCCCGTATATGCACACCATTTCCTTGTGTGCTTATAAACTATATTTTATATTTCTTGCTTATAATATCTATCTTGTCACCCATTCCGATCTTTCTGTGCAGAGTCTGATGGTGTAATGTTTGGAGTATTATTGTATAGTGAATATGATGATGATGATTGTTTATTTATTTCCGTGTCCTGCACACGGAATGAATATGGCATTTGTATTGCTTACTCTCTTGTCTTTGTACAGAGTCTGAGGACGTAAGGTTGGTGGGAGGAATCCATAACTGTACGGGTAGACTGGAGATGAAGCACCAGGGAGAGTGGAGACCAGTGAGTGCTTCATTGGACTGGGACCAGAAGTCATCGTCTGCAGTGTGCAGACAGCTGGACTGTGGCTCTGCCGTGTCAGTGGAAAGGACTTCTGATACACGTCAACCTGTATGGTGGATCACGACCTCCTGTGTTGGGACTGAGTCTTCGCTGAGGGATTGTGGGACAAAGATGTCAGATATTTCCATTAGCAGACTGGAGATGATCTGTTCAGGTAACACAAACAGTATTTTGGTTGGTGGTGGTGGCTCCTGCAACAGTGAAAACAATTGTAGTATAACTTTGGCCTGCGTTGTTTCATTGTCTTCCTCCCCTCCTTCTCTCGCTCTTTCTTCAGAGTCTGTGAGGTTGGTGAACGGAACTACTTTGTGTTCAGGCAGAGTGGAGGTGAAGTCTAATCAGTCGTGGGTCTCAGTGTGTGAAGGTGACTTTGACCGGCAGGAGGCAGAGGTGGCCTGTAGAGAGCTTGGCTGTGGAGCTCCTTCTGTCCTCCAGGGAGAAATAAAGACTCCAATGGCGACAAAAGAGTGTGAAGGCAGTGAATCTGTTCTCCTGGACTGTGGAACCTCAGGTTCAACTAGAAGGACGTGCTCACCTGACAAGACTGTTTGGCTCACCTGCTCAGGTAAAAGACAAACGGCACTATTGGTTTGGGTTATTATGGTAGTAATCAAGGTAATACAAATCATGTCTTGTAAATTGGATCATTATTGTTATGATCTGATATTACTGGTATACTCTTGTGTCTTTACAGAGTCGAATGTTGTCAGGTTGGTGGGAGGAACACATGACTGTACTGGCAGGCTGGAGATCAAAGATGGCGAATGGAGGCCGGCGGTCGGTCGGTTCGACTGGACCCTGCAGTCATCGTCTGTCGTGTGTAGACAGCTGGACTGTGGAACCGCCATTTCGACGGAAGGGAGTTTTGGTTCTACACGTCGGCCTGTATGGTCAATCAGATCTTCCTGCGCTGGGTCTGAGTCTTTGCTGAGGGACTGCGGAACAACACTGTCTATTATGTCCAATGGCAGACTGGAGGTGATCTGTTCAGGTAACGCTTGAAACAATTAGCTTCAACAATGATGACTGCAATCATTACAATGTTGCGAACATTCACCCACAGGACAATTAACATGTTTAAGCAGTTGTAATCTATCTATCTATCTATCTATCTATCTATCTATCTATCTATTAAGGTTGGGCGATATGCCAATTTTTTTTCAATCGCACATCGTCTGTCCGAAAATCGGCGATTGACGATGTATTCGTGTCATAAAAGTAAAGTGAGAACAGCTCACTGCAGGTCGCAAAAAAGCCAGATCTACAAGCTCTCAAAGCGCCGCGTCCTGCCTGTTTTTGCAGCTCTGTTCGCTATGCGTTGAGAGCTTGTAGATCCGTCTGTTTTTGCAGCACAACTGCGCAGCCAGGGTAACAAAATAAGAAATAAGTTTAGATGAAGTGAAGTTGGAACGGACAACCAGCTGCAAGCATCACAACCACTGGCTGGTGACAGTGTTATTTGTCACAGGCAGCAACATGTAGCCTGCCTGCCCTAGTAACTTCTCCTGGAGAAGTCTTGCCTCCCCGCACAGGAGGAGAGAACTTCGGAGGCTCAGAGGGGCGTCAATAAAAAAATAACTTGGATTACAGGCGGAGATGAAGTTCAGTGTGTTGAAACCATAGACTGTAAAAAATATGGACAAAGCGTTCCCCGGGTCTAACATGAACGTAAAATGAAGCCTGTAATAATATGCTAATTCCTGATGTAAGTCGCCATCTTTGGTACCAGCTGGCCATTGGCTGGCTCCGTTTTGTATACCAGCTGGTCATTGGCTGCCCAGACAACGAGGCGGGACTTCCCCCCTTCTTCTCCGTTGGTTTTTATTTTGACTCGAGTGGGAGGGGAATCCCGATCATAGACTGTAATGGTAGCCACGCCCCTCAGAACATACGCGATGGTTTTTTTTCTTTATGGTCATTTTTTTAATTAATGGGACCATAATTTTCCAAAAAGAATGTTATGACATTAGAAATGAGACTTTAAACTAGTGACTGGAAGAAGAAAGTATTCATGACCATGTTTATTAAGGTAATACAGTCTAGGTGAAGTTGGGCCAAAATACATGGGCCTCTATGGAGCTATGGGGCTTTTTGGGTCCGGTCCAGCGCCACAACAGGCCATTATATGAACTACCGATTTCAAATGAGGCTTCACGAAATATCTGGCTGACTGCCCCCCTGGTTGAAACAGTAGCTACACGCTAAGCTAACGATCCCCGAGCCTATACAGTATAGGCTCGGGGATTGTTAGCTTAGCGTGTAGCTACTGTTTCAACACACTGAACTTCATCTATACTAACACTACCAGCCTGTTTTTTATTTTTTCCCCTGACTTCACGGGTGGCGCATTGGGATTGTGATGAGACACGAGACAGCAGTGTGCATTCTGTTGTGACTGTATATTATTAAACTGCATGGGTCTGGACTCCGGAGCGTAAACAACATGTAGGCTACAGTACAGTAACAGTAGCCTTCCTCGACCTCGGCTCGCCGGTCCCTCGGCTCACAGAGACTCAGTGACAGTGAGTGACCAACTGAGCATCAAGGCTGCGGGGACGGACCATACCGGGAGGAGGGGATTTCCACCCGGCCGCTGTTACTACTTTCCTGACCCAAATTGATTCACATGTTGCTCACACTTTACAGGTTAAAAATTGTCCCGAAAAATCACCTAATAAAAATATTCGGCGATTGGATTCGTATATTCGCGATTGACGATGTATTCGTATCGTCACCCAACCCTACTATCTATCTATCTATCTATCTATCTATCTATCTATCTTTATTAATTTATTATATTTGATGATGACAACGACAACGACAACGACAACGACAACGACGAAGAATAACATGATCTTCATTCGTTTTATTATGCACTCATTGTGAATTAAAATTATCTCTAGTAATAGACCCTGACGAAGACCTTTTGGTCGAAACGCGTTGGTCCTGTTATTTATTTGCCTTGCTCATTTCCAAATTATTTTTTTAATTTTTCACCAAAGACGGAGTGCCTTGGATTCTTTTCTTTTCAAGTCTGCAATTCACTTTTTTTTTTTTTTTTTAAGATATTTTTTTGCGGCTTACGCCTTTTATTGATTTTTGAAGGGACAGACAGTAGACTGACAGGAAACGGGAGAGAGATGGGGGATGACATGCAGTAAAGGCCGTGTCGGGTCCGGGAGTCGAACCCGCGGCACACTGCGACTGGATTACCAGTCCGGTGCCCAGACCGTTACGCTACGGCCTGGGCCGCAATTCACATTTTTGACAAGCAGTACTACTTGGAAGAAGGATACCTTTTGTCATTAAAATTATCTCTCTCTCTCCTGCTCTCTCTTTCTCTCTCCCCAGAGTCTGTGAGGTTGGTGAATGGAACCAGCTTGTGTTCAGGCAGAGTGGAGGTGAAGTCTAATCAGTCGTGGGTCTCAGTGTGTGAAGGTGACTTTGACCAGCAGGAGGCAGAGGTGGTCTGTAGGCAGCTTGGCTGTGGGGCTCCTTCTGTCCTCCAGCGGGCGCTCTATGGAGAAGTGGAGACTCCAATGTGGACCAAAGAGTTTCAGTGTGAAAACAACGAGTCTGTTCTCCTGGACTGTATAACTTCAGACTCAACTAGGAACACATGCTCATCTGACAAGGCTGTTAGACTCACCTGCTCAGGTAAAGACACACTATTGGTTTGGGTTAGTATTGTACAATCAAAGTCATTGCAATTTGTTACTGCTTACACTATTGTCTCTTTACAGAGTTTGATGATGCCAGGTTGGTGAAGGGAACCAGTCACTGTTCTGGTAGACTGGAGATGAAATACCAGGGAGAGTGGAGACCCACGGTAGGTTGGCCTGGCTGGACACCAAAGTCATCGTCTGTATTGTGTAGACAGCTGGACTGTGGCTCTGTTGTCTCATCAGAACAGAGTCCTGGTTCCACTTCTGAAACTGTATGGAAGATCCGATCGTCCTGTGTTGGGTCCGAGTCTTCACTGAGGGAGTGCGTAACAAAGGAACCTGACATTTCCATTTTCAGACTGGAGGTAATCTGTTCAGGTAACGCAAACAATGACTTCAACAATGATTTATAATTTTATACATTATCTAGCCAGTCTGTGTACTCTCTCTCTCTCTCTCTCTCTCTCTCTCTCTCAGAGTCTGTGAGGTTGGTGAATGGAACTGGTCGGTGTTCAGGCAGAGTGGAGGTGAAGTCTAATCAGTCGTGGGTCTCAGTGTGTGATGATGACTTTGACCAGCAGGAGGCAGAGGTGGTCTGTAGGGAGCTTGGCTGTGGGGCTCCTTCTGTCCTCCAGGTGGCGCTCTATGGAGAAGTGGGGGCTCCAATGTGGACCAATGAGTTCCAGTGTCAAGGCAGTGAATCTCTTCTCCGAAACTGTGCAACATCAGGATCAACTAGAAACACCTGCTCACCTGACAAGACAGTTAGACTCACCTGCTCAGGTTAAAGACAGACTACACTATTTTTATTACGCTATTTAGTATTATTCTTAGACTCAAGTAATGTATTTTCTTTCTCTTTTCAAAGGATTCTCTCTTGTCTATGTACAGATTCAGATGAAGTTAGGTTGGTGGGAGGAACCAATGCCTGTAATGGGAGACTGGAGATGAAACACCAGGGAGAGTGGAGACCAGTGGATGGTTCGTCTGACTTGAACCTGAAGTCATCGTCTGTACTGTGTAGACAGCTGGACTGTGGCTCTGCTGTTTCTTCAGACAGGAGTGTTGCTTCATTAGCTCAACCTGTATGGAGGATTAAATCGTCCTGTGTTGGGTCTGAGTCTTCACTGATGGAGTGCGGAACAACTATGTCCGACATATTCCCCGTCAGACTGGAGATGATTTGTTCAGGTGTGAGCGCCCTACCACTCTACTGTATCTGCCACTCCTTGTCTCCTCATTTTGGTCTCTGTTACAGTGTGTTCACAGAGGAGGTGATAAGTCAAATTCCAATACCCTAAATCTCGGCCACTCGCTCACTCGCACTCGGTCACTCCAGCATGGCGGTGTTACGGTGAAATTGTTGACCTGCTAAAATATGTGACCATCTTGTGGACTTCACGTAACTTATATGGAGGTCTTTAAATACATGGTCTAACCTACCACTAAGTTGAACTCTACTAATAAACTAACAGCAATGATTTTGTTCGGACGTCACATATTTCAGCAGGTCACCGATTTCACCGTAACACCACCATGCTGGAGTGAGCGAGTGTGAGTGAGCGAGTTTTTGGGTATTGGACTTCACCACCGCTCCCTCCCTCACTTCCTCCCTCAATTTCTCTCTCTCTCTCTCTGTCAGAGTCTGTGAGGTTGGTGAATGGAACCAGCTTATGTTCAGGCAGAGTGGAGGTGAAGTCTAATCAGTCGTGGGTCTCGGTGTGTGAAGGTGACTTTGACCAGCAGGATGCAGAGGTGGTCTGTAGGGAGCTTGGCTGTGGGGCTCCTTCTGTCCTCCGGGGGACGATATATGGTCAGGGGGCGCTCCATGGAGAAGTAAACTTCCAGTGTGAAGGCAATGAGTCTGTTCTCTTGGACTGTGCAACTGGAACCTCTGGGTCAACTCAAAACACCTGCTCGCCTGACAAGATTGTTGGACTAACCTGCTCAGGTAATATATATATATTTTTTGTTGTTTGGATTATTCCATCCATCCATCTATCCGTCTTCAACCGCTTATCCGTATAGTCAGGTTGCGGGCGCAACAGCTCCACCTTTTTTCAATGTTTACTCCCTCTCTCCCATCTCTGTATCTATAGAGTCTGATGATGTCAGGTTGGTGGGAGGAACCAGTAACTGTACTGGTAGACTGGAGATGAAACACCAGGGAGAGTGGAGACCAGTAGATGGTTGGTCTCTCTGGAACGTGAACTCATCATCTGTATTGTGTAGACAGCTGGACTGTGGCCCAGCTCTGTCCACAGAGGGGCGTATCCGTTCCACACATCTACCCGTGTGGAGGATTCGATCTTCCTGTGTTGGGTCGGAGTCTTCACTGAGGGAGTGCGTAACAAAGAGGTCTGATATCTCCACTGGCAGACTGGGAGTAATCTGTTCAGGAAAAATGAACAATAGCTTCAACAATGACTAACCTTTACAGTCTATTTTCTTCTCATCTCATTCGCCATCTGGTGGCGTCAAGTGGCTGGATTCGTACTCGAGAAACGCCACAATGTATGATTGTACGTCAACGGAGAACCATCTTATTTTGAAAGCCGTTCACTCGAAAACGGAAGACCGGAAATCTAACTCGATTTGATCAAAAACTCAGCCTGGAAAAATTGTCAAAATTGTCAATATATTTAGTATTATAGTTTTAGTCATCATAGCTTAGTTTTCATTTACATTCCATTTAGTTTACGTCAGTGAAAAAAGGTAGTCGACGGACATTTTTCGTCTTAGTTTTAGTCGACGAAAACAACACTGATTCGACATCAGTCTAAGGCTATGAGAGGCACCAACTTCGGTAGGTTCAGGGATCTTCTACTGCTCATGAAGTGACGTAGCTCGTGTTTCAACCAATCAGCCAATTGACACACACATGTGCCTGCGTAATTTGCAGATTTATAGCAGGCCCCTCTGCTACTATAGCAACCATGACGTGAACAAAATATAATGTCCAATCAGCTTGCAGCTGTAAGTTTGGTGATATAAATAAACTCTAAGGGGTGTTTGTTAGAACCCTGCATTTACACGCCCGTTGTAGGCAAGTTCTGCCCGGATCTGTGGGCCAGACACGCATGTTGCTGAAAAAGACAAAGAAAGCATTGAACACATATATGGTAGAGGAGGCCAAGAGACTGGCAGCGTACGCTGCGGTGGATAATCACGTACAGAACAACCAGGCCGTTGGAGTAGGCAGTGGCTCAACCATGGCCTATGCTGTGGACAGATTAGCCGAGAGGGTTCGTCTGGAGAAACTCAACGTCGTCTGCGTGCCGACCTCCTTCCAGGCCCGTCAGCTGATCCTCAAGCACGGCCTCAACCTGTCCGACCTGGACAGACACCCGGAGCTGGATGTGGCCATCGACGGGGCCGACGAGGTGGACTCGGACCTCACGTTGATCAAAGGCGGAGGGGGCTGCCTGACGCAGGAGAAAATAGTGGCCGGCTGCGCTAAACGTTTCATAGTCGTCGCCGACTTCGGGAAGGATTCCATGACCCTGGGCCAGAGGTGGAAGAAGGGGGTCCCCGTTGAAGTCATTCCCATGGCTTACGTGCCCATCTCCAGGACCATCGCCAAGCGCTTCGGAGGGGTGGCCAACTTGAGGATGGCCGTCGGTAAGGCGGGACCGGTCGTCACCGACAACGGCAACTTCATCCTGGACTGGACGTTTGAGCGTGCGCAGAACTGGAGAGAGGTCAACGTGGCCATCAAGATGATCCCGGGTGTGGTGGAGACCGGGCTGTTCGTGGACATGGCAGAGAAGGTCTACTTTGGACTGGAGAGCGGAGGCGTGAAGAGCCGAGTTCCCCAAGTCAACTGAAGCGTTTATACTCGGCATACTTTTAACTAATGCCTCTCTGTGGAACGACCAACTGAAATACTGAGGATGTCAGCATAAATGTATGGCCGTTATACTACAAAGTCACAGAGCATCGGATACCGGGGACAGCTCTACGGGCGGGACTACCAGGGACATGCAGAGAGTGTTGAGAGAGGGCTGAAATCCCGTAAGAAGGCACTTTTTAACAAAAATAGCAAAAATAGCAGATCTACAAGCTCTCAACGTGTCGCAGCGCGACGCGTTGTGAGCTTGTAGATCTGAGGAACAGAGCCCACAGCTGGTGACCGGAGGAGATCGCGGGAGTGGGACTCGAGTGTGATATAGTGATTATGCAACAGTTATACTAAAAAATCACACCTGTGTAAATGAGGGAGCTCTTATCATCATACATCATCATGTCCAGCTTTTAATATTTGCGTTTACACTTTGATGTAAGAATGGCCATTCATTATCAATGGCATTAAATGTTTGTGTTAGGATAAAGTTTGTGTTTACAGTACACACACACACACACACACACACACACAAAGCTGGAAATAGGAGAAACAAAAACATATTTTGCCAGTCCAAATGACTAGACTAGGCTAGCCTGTTTTCGCCGAGACCACGTGATACACGTAGTACAGTATGATAATGATATTTTTGGGGCGTGTCATTGGTCAAGTACAATTTTGAGGTATTTACTTTACTGGAGTGTTTCCAATTTAAAATACTTTTACTTTTACTACATCTCATGGGGGCAAATATTATACTGTTACTTTCAATCATTATTACAAAAATCACACCCGTGTGAAATGAGGGGCGCTCTTATCATCGTACATCATCATTCTCCGTTCATTGTCAAGGGGAATGTAATCTTTGTGTAGGACAAAAATACCCGATTTGCTCGTCTACATATGACGTAAATTCTCCATTCATTGTCAATGACATTTAATGTGCGTTAGGACAATAATCTACGTTTATTATTCGGCCCGAAAAAACGCACCGGTGTACACATTTATGCCTAAACTTTGTAATCATTCAAAAAGAAAGAAAGAAAAAAATAATCTACATGGACACTTTGTGTGCTTGTAGATGGGTTGGTTTTTTTTAACTAGTAAAAACAGTTTAGGCCTAAGGGAAACAGTGCGCACACACACACACTCTGTGGACCAATAGGGGTTCTTGACATGAACATGTTTGAGAGCCCATGGTTCAAACAACATTAGGAATTAAGCCAACATAATCAACAAGACCCAACAAATTATAATAAACACTGATACCAGCTGTGGTGGTTATCTTCAATGAGAAATGTACATCCTGTGGTCTGGTAGGACACCTGCTGGTTGACATGAGGCATTGCATTAAAGACAAAAGGCAGTTTAGCTTCCACTCAGACAAGCTGTACCATCAACAACAATAACAATAGAAATACCTTTATGACAATAGACTTGCTATTCATGTCGGGCATCCGGGTTTTTTTCGTTGATAAGATTTTGTCCATTTCTGCGATAATATATTATTAGCCTATTAGTAAAAAACTGCCGCTTTGGAGTTGCTATATGACCTAATCTGGAAGCACTCCTACACAAAGCCATAGAAAAGGGTTTGGTGGCATTATCAAATTTAATTCCCCACACAGGTCAAAAAAGTTAAGTAGAAGGGAGAATTAGTTGTAGAACAAAACATGTTGTCTATCTCCTTAAATGTCCTTGTGTGCTTTTGCCATGTAGGAAAAACTAAAAGGGAGTGAAGAACCATAATCACAGAGCATAAAAGCATTATCAGAACAAAAGATGAACAATCTGCTATAGCCAGACACAAACAGCACTGTACATCGTATACCGTTATGCACACTGAGGTTTCAAGGCCTTAAAGAGAGGTGGGGACAGAGACCGGTTATTATTGCAAATAGAAGCATTTTTTATCCATTTCTTAAATACCTGAATTTCCTAAAAGGTCTAAAGGAAGAGTTGGTGTTTTAACTGTTTTCTATGAATATTGTTTTGGTATCATGGTTTGTGTGTTGTCATGAGATACTGATGACTTCATATGATATTCTGTCTGCTTTTTATTAGTATAATTATGTGTCATTTAATGAGACATGGCTGTATGTTTTTTTTTTTTCATCAGAAATTCTATACAATCATCATGGCATTTCCACAAATTCCTACACTGACCTACACTGCTGGTGCTGGAAGTGCGGATCCTACAACATTAATAATCAAGACTCTTACTATTACTTGAGAGTGCAGGTTTTATTCTCCCATTATCACATTTGGATCAGGATTTAGTCAACCTTGGCTTCACCGTTTCCACTCAAAAACAAAAAAAGTTATAAAGAAACAAATACATATACTTTGTTTAAGTAACACACAGGGTACACAGAACGGTCAATCAGACTCTTGGACAACATGTTTACCATATACTAAAAAGGGTTAAGACACAGAATTGTAAAGCGGCCGCTTCCTCACGGGTACATTTGTGGGAAAAACATACTACCTTCCCAAAACCCTCAGACTTCATGTGAGAAAGACAATTCCTCCTTTTGCTGTGAAATGTCCACTTTTGAGTGCTTCTGCTGAATCAACGGTGGTTGTGCACTTCTCTTACAGCTACTATGCAAATTCTTTTTTTTTGTATATCACAGGCAGATAAGTTGTAATGCAGTGCAGAAGGATTTATGCTGGTTTTGATTACTGGACACAATGCTAGGCATATACCATTTATTTAGGTTAAACACGTTTAAATTGAATGTTAAAACATTGTTCGCATTATAAACACATCATGTTAAAGCACTTAATACAATAAGTATTGCATGATAAGTAATTGACTCATCTGATGGAAAGGTAGCCATTAGCAGTAACATAGAACAATATTGAAAACTGAGATGCAGGTATTTCAGAATCAAATTATTGACTCTGAATCAAATCATGAGGCCAATGCAAATTCAAATTAGTATGAATGCAAATATGATTATTAACATTCAGGAAAGCTAGGTAACACATTGTTTTCATACAGAAAGTAAAAATAAACAAGAGAAAGTAATTCAGTCAGTGCTTTAGATCCACTGCTTTAGTATCAATGATTTTTCACTAGATTAGAATACTTTAACTATACATTTATTTAGTGTGAGATGACCCGAGAGCCCAATGCACTGCAAATTGACCTATTTGTCCCCAGTTGGATGTAGTGTGTGGAAGGAACACGCTATTCCAAGCAGTTCCTTTCCCCTCCATCAGGTGCTGGTCAGGCGGAGGCAATTTAGAGACCAGGATTACTGCATGTTTTTTCTGAGGGTACCTACCCTAGGGGACACGGGGAGAACATGTGAGGGTACCTACCATAGGGAACACGGGGAGAAGATGCAAACTCCACACAGAAAGGCAGAAAGCTAACCCCACCTAGTTTATGGGTGCTGATCACACGCCCCTGGAATCAAACCCAGGACCTTCTAGCTGTGAGGCGACAGCGCTACCGACTGCGCCTACATGCCTCGGATGCACCGCGTTTATTGGAAGTTGTCGATTTAAAACGTGTTTAAAATGCCATGTAGACACATTAGTCAAATGGGTACATGGGTGTTCTGTGTTTGACAATGTGCAGCCATTTATAAAATGATGTGTATGAGCTGTCTAATTAGTGAATGTGTTTTCGTACTTTGTAGGGTCAATTTGTAGAACACTGAGCTCGGCCACCTTAGGTTTATCCTCCGTATGGGATCTAATGTGTATCTTAAGATGTTCATTTTGGATAAAACGTTTGCCACAAATAGTACAACTAAAGGGTTTTTCCCCTGTGTGTATTCTCATGTGCTTCTTTAGACTTCCACTTTGATTAAAACTTTTCTTACAAGTTGTACAAGTATACGGTTTCTCCCCTGTGTGTGTCATCATGTGTCGTTTTAGTTCTCTATTTCCACCAAAGCTTTTGTTACAAATTGTACAACTGAAGTTCTTCTCTCCTGTATGAATGATTAAGTGTGTCTTCAGAGTTATATTTCTATTAAAACTTTTACCACAGACATTACAAGTAAAGGGCTTCTCACCTGTGTGAATCCGCATGTGTCTTATCAGATCTCCCTTATCGCCACAGCCTTTACCACAAACTGCACAAGTAAACGGTTTCTCGCCTGTATGTACTCTCATGTGTATCTTTAGTTGTCCACTTTGTTTAAAGCTTTTGCTACAAAGCGTACAACTAAACGGTTTTTCGCCCGTGTGAATCCGCATGTGTCTTGTCAAATCTCCCTTATTGCCACAGGCTTTACCACAAACCGTACAAGAAAATGGCTTTTCGCCTGTATGCACTCGCATGTGTATCTTCAGATTCCCACTGTGATTAAACCCAGTGCCACAAACTGCACAATTAAAGGGTTTTTCCCCAGTATGAGTCCTCATGTGTATCTTGAGATTACCACTGCGATTAAACACTTTGCCACAAACTGTACAACTGAAGGACTTTTCAGACGCTTTCCTCTTTCGTTTCACGGACGTACTTCGTTTAGACGATTTCACGTCCTGGGACGGCTTGCTACTCGAAGACGATGTTTGTCCTTCCACACTCTCTGTCTTGAGTGATGCCAATGTATTGGAAGCTGACTGAGCCTCCCTGGTCTGACCCAAATCATCACACTGTTTATCGTCAGATTCAGAATCATAGCCCTCTACCCCGGTGTTCTCCCACTCATCGTAACTGTCTTCGTTGTCACATTCAGAACCACGCGAAGAGAGGAGCTGCTCATCGCTAGTTGGCTGCGACGTTCCGTAGCCCTCTACATTAGCTCGTGTTTTCACGTGCTCGGCTGAGGTGCTGGCTAGAGGCTCTGTCTTTCCGTTTTCGCCTTCGCTTTTCACTGCTACGGTCATGATGGATGCATTGGCTACCTTCGGTCTCTGAAGTAGCTCCTTCTGTTTGTTTGCAATCTGGAGAGGCTTCGGTTCCTCCTTGACCAGACCGGCTCTCCTCTCCAGATGTTCAGGGGACGCCTGTTTACTGACAGGCAGTGGCAGGAAGTCTAGGAGGAGAAAAATAACAACATCGATAAGGACGCCAACGAACTGGCATCATAGCCGTGTTAATTTCGTTGACAAAAATTATGAAGAAAAACGTTCGACGGCTTCCTTTTTTTACTGACGAAAACAAAACCAAAACAAATTAAGTACTGAGCTAAGATGACTAAAACGAGGGCTAAATGTATTGACATAGTCAACAAATAGAAACTAGACTAAAGTCATTTTGTGTGGTTGTGTGTGGTTGCACTCTGAAAATATCAGATCTACAAGCTCACAACTAGAGCCCGACCGGTCCTTCGGTCGAACTGATGTATCGGCCATTTTGGGGTGGACATCTGTGTTTATTTAATCCGATGTCCCGATGTTTATACAGGAGGGGGGAAAGTATTTAATGTTTACTACAGTCCATCCTGCACATATCACTCTCTCTGTCCTGCACCGCTACTGGAGAAGTATATCACTTTGTCGGCACGCAGCACAACTACCCCCCCCCCCCACACACACACACACACACACACACACACGACACACCTCTCTAGAGAGACCGAGAGAGAGAAAGAGAGAGCGCAACTCCTTACTCCTCGATTGTCTTACTAACACCTTTGTCTCAAATTGACCAGCAAAACTATAATCCACAATGTGTCCTTGACTCCTTGTTCCAAATTGCTTGGAGTTGGAAGTCATGTGCATATTGCCAGGCATGTGGCAACAGCAGCTATTAAGACGGTGAGCCTGTGCATTCCCTATAACTTGACCGCATAGGCAATCAAGACCATTAATTAAAGACAGCTGTGACTGTCACTGTGTGTAGGGCAGGCTAATCCTTCCCTATGGGACTATAAGCTCTAAACCCGAGATGTATTTATGTATTTATTTTTTTACCCGAGAGTGTGTCGCCCCACTTCTCGATGGGGAGTGTTGCCCCATCCAGTAACGTCAGCGTTGACCCAGCAGCCACCGCCCGTGTTCTCTGTCGCTTGTCCTGTTCCTCTTTCATCCGTGGAGGCGTTGGTTCCTCCTGGACCAGCCCGGGGGTCCTCTCCTCTCGTTCTGGAGAAGTGGGAGATCAAGGATTAATATTATTATTTCTCTTACACAAATCCAGTATAGTCTTATTTTTTCTTTTACAATACCGTTTCAATACTGAAAATATCAAACCCTGCTTTTTTAACATATGTATTTAAAAAAAGTCAACAGTATTTATTAAATAGATTTAAATTGCCACCAGTTTATATCAATATATGATATCATTACATGCCAAAATGTCACTGATATCTTCTAGAATGATGAGTTTGCTTAAAATGTTACATTATCTACTTATGGTCCTCCTAGATGACTATTGCTAACGTTACAACACTACTCACTTAGCCTGAGCTAAAGGTTTCTGGTCTAGAGGGGCGGGGCGCGGCTGAGATTTGCGCGCACGCCCCGATTGGTTCACCGATCTGTCCGTCAGCCCCGGACCCTACTCCCCCCCCAAGCTAGTGCAGCGCTACGTCACATAATTTGGAGCGACCCGGAGGATTGACTCCCACTTCTGGACCAGGGAAGCCAATGCGTTCCCCCAGGCTTTAAAAAAATTACGAAAATTAAAGCCTGGGTACCGAGGCTACTACTCACTATACCCTGATACTGTATGAGGGCAGTCATAGTGGCTACGAGCAGCACGGTCTCTTTCTTTCTTTAAGCCATTAAGACCTGGAACGCATCTCTGTCACCGTAGCTTTTAAAGGAGAATTCCATGCTAGAAGGCTTTCTTACCTTTATTTGTAGTTGTTACGTCCCACCAAAGAAGTCCAGGTGTTATTTTGTGAAAAAGTGCATTATTGACTTTTTCCCCTAATATAAGCCCTCAATGGGGGTTGGGTTTTTGTGCTAATTCGCTTATTTCCATTGAAATAAGTAGTAAAGTGTGCCGCTTGGGATACTATTTACATTATGAAGAGGAAATACATTTTTAGCGAATTAGCACAACACCCCATAGCCCCATTCAATTCAATGCAATTTGATGCAATTCATTGAGGGCTTATATTAGCGGAAATAGCCAATAATGCGCTTTTGCACAAAATAACACCTGGACCTCTTTGGTGGGGACGTAACTACAAATAAAAGGTAAGAAAGCCTTCTAGTATGGAATATTATTTTGAACTTAAGCTCGTAGCCGCGCTATGATCTTGTAGAAGTGCCATTGCAGAAAAATTGTGAAAACGTGTGCAAATCTTTGAATATATATTCTTTCACAGTGAACGTTTTTAACTCAAATAATTGATTCTGGGTGGAACAACATATTTTGCCTCATTCTGGAGGCCCTTGACATGAACGTTTGAGCACCACCGATATGTTTTTCAGAAAACTGTCAGGATTTAGGAGACATTTTGTAGAATCTGGTCTCAGGTCTTAAGTAATCAGTAAGCAGGCAGTTTCACCTGGTTCAGCCCTCACTGGTTCAGTGTTATTTAGGTGTGACATGATTCCCGGCCACCAATATGAATCGTCCTACTCTAATGACTTTATCGTTGATCGGCATGCACAAATAAATATGCAGTACATGAGCTTGGAGGCACCCGTTTTAAAATACTCCATGTCCTGCATATGTGCAATTTTGAAACAGACAGTGATTTATTATGAGTGCTACCCATGTTATCGTGGCTGCAGAGTTTGACAGAAAGCTGTGTTCACATAACATGACAAAGGAGGAATAATATTATTATTATTGATGCCCAGCTTTGTGTGTACCTCATAGCGATGATTTGATTGGCTGAGGCCAAGGGCTTAAAAAGTGAGGACGCCAAAAGTGAATGGCCGGAATGTGATGATGTGAGCCCCTCGCTTAACACGAGTGTGATTTTTTTTACACAACGTTGACAGAGATAAAGAGGATAACCCAAGCTGTCTGTAGAGGTGCAACTGGGATGCTGATTAGGCCTGTCACAAGTATTACATAATTGCCAAATCGCAATTATTTGAGATCACAATTATTTTTGCAACCAAACCAATTCGGATGGACCCGTATTTGGTTTCATTTTACACTCGAGTTAAATTATTAAACATATCTGCATTGCCTAGTGTACAAGAATAACAGATGCCTACGAGTATGTGGTGTGTCCCTATTTGGGGCATTTCATTATAGCCACAGTTTCAAAAATATTAGATGCCTCGAGGTGATGTATGTATACTTTGTATAGCCTAGTTGTCAGACTCAAAGTCTTTATTCCCTATTCTTATCAGCACATAAACTGTGTGTCTGTTATGACACCTGCATTTCCCCACATTAGCCACTTAAACCCTATAGTCTACTCTAGACTTAGGCCCCTTTTCCACTATGGGGTGGAACCAGAACTATCCAGAACCTGAACCTATTTTTTTTAGTTCTGAGTTTGTTTCCACAGCGCACAGCGCGGTACGGCACGGTTTCAGACCAGGTTCTCAGAACCTTTTTTCGGCCCTGCTTTTGAGGTAGTACTAACGCTGAGTTCTGGGAACCTATGGGCGGGGCCAGCAGCGCTGCTGCTCTCGATTGGTTGAGCTGAGGTGACAACACTGAGGAGACCGGAGCGAGGCGAAGCGCACAGCCAGTCAGCCACACAACACAACACCGCACATTTTAAACTTCTGAGTGCGACACAGGGCCGCGGACACACAGAAAAATAACCTGGAAAAGCCCACAGAAACACTATGGCCACGAGAGAGGGAGAGAAAGAGCGTGTGTGTGCGTGAGGGAGAGAGAGAGCCATAAAGCTGTCGCGACGAGTTTGCTTGCAGTTGTTGTTCTACCGCTAACAGCTAGGCTAACTGCAGAGAGGGGTGTCCGGGGGGTGTGTGTGTGTGTGTGTGTGCGAGAGAGCCATCTATTCTAAATTGTCAGAACAGAATCACAATATTATGAGGCTAATGCTACTGGAGATTAGTAGAGTATATTGTTTTATACACGGACAGTAGTGTGCACTAGACTTTTTTTTCTTCAGGGCAAGGCATTAGGCATATCATTACTAGAAATGTGCTGTACACAATACTACACATTGGAATAATTAAATTCAACTAGCACAACGGTTAAATGATTTGTATTTGCACATTTCTTGATATTGACATTACAACTGGACTGGATGTTATGGCACAATCTGCTCAAGAGGCACTAGAATTGTCATGTTAAATGCTATATTCAAAAGGTGGATTATCATTTAGCATCATATGAGCTATACGAGATTTATTTTTCTCTTGCCGTTTAAGCAAAATATTGTAGACCGGTAAAGGTTGGAGAACAACTGGTCTAATGCATTTAAAACGGGTGTTTTACTGTTTTCCCACTCCCCACATGGAAAGGGGCAAATATAGCCTATATAGCGGCAAATATAGCCTATATGCAGAATGTATGCTGCATCCATGTTCATACACTACAGTATGTGCATATACAGTATATGTATTATGTATAGGAAATATATGTGACAGCTGTGGCATGTGGCAGCCACAGCTGTGGCATTATGTGACATGTGGCATATAAAAATATGTTCATATTATTGGTTTAGAAAAGTACATTAAAGCAAATAGATTTGAAAATAGACAATCTACAAGCTCACATGTGTCTCATCGAGCTTGTAGATTGTCTATTTTCAAATGGCCGAAATGTATTTAAGTACAATACTATATACATAGCTACTTTCCACCACTGTTGAATATAATAACCAGTCATTATTTAAACATGAATATCTCTGTATTCCGGGACCCCCCCCGGCCGTGCCAGGGGGGGGGGGGGTGTCCCTGCCGGCCGAGCTACTCAGCAGTGGGGGAATGGGGGGGGGGGGGTTCTGGTTATATGGAAACGGAAGCAGAACTTGGTTCTGGAACTACACATGGTTCTGGGTCCTGGAAAGTTCTGGTTCTGGTTCTGGTTCCACCCCATAGTGGAAAAGGGGCCTTAGTCAACTGGACCCGAGTTGGTTCTGACACTAGACCAGGGGTTCCCAAACCTTTTCATGTCAAGGACCCCCAAATTGGCACTAATTAGCCCACAGACCCCCATTTGAAAATATATGCCAGGGACCCCCATAAGAGAAGATTTTCACGGCTCTAGCAGTAATTTTCAACCCGTTTAATTTCAAGGACCCCCAGTTTGACATGCATTAGTCTACGGCCCCCCATTTAATGGCATTTCTATCTCTGGGACCCAATTTATATTGTAAAGAGTGAGAGTGTACAACATATACCCCAGCTAAATTATAGTTTGGAACCCCATGGAACTCCCTCAAGGACCCCGGACCTCAGTTTAGGAACCACTGCACTAGACAGTGACAGTGTAGCCTACTTGGACCGATTTTTTCCCGGTCTACACCAGCACATGTCTTTGCCAAAAATAGCCAATCTGCAATTTACATCGCTATTTTCTGACATCATGCCCAGGGAGCAGCAGTTTCCTCTGTAGCCCTGAAACATGACTGTCATAAGCGTCATGTGAACCATATGGCTATTTCCTCTGGTACACTTGTGACTTACACTATACACCAGTGCCGTGGTTCCCAAAGTGGGGTCCGGGGACCCCCAGGGGTCCCTGAGGGAGTTCCAGGGGGTCCCCAGCTAAATTATAGTTTGGAAACAAATGGACCCTTATGGGTTTGTAACTCATCTGTACACTCTGAAAGTTCAATTTTGGGGGGGTCCTTGTCCTTGAAATTAAACAGTTTGGGAACCACTAGCAGTACACTACACCGAGTCTGTAAGCACGGGACCAGCCGACCAGGGCTAACTACAAACAAACCTGTCCCGGCGGCGTGGTGGTGCAGCTTGCTGTGGGGGTTGAACACCATGTCCAGCAGCTTGCTCTGGTGGTCCAGCACGCTCTCGTACTCGTCCACCTCCCTCTGGAAGAGGCCGCAGATGGAGTCCACGGCGGCGGCCAGCCGCTCGCCCACACGCCGCCGGAGCAGCCTCGTCCTGGCCACGGCGTCCTCCTCCGCGGCCCCGGCCGGTTGTTTCTCCAACAGCAGGAATATCTCCTCTCCCGCCGACGTCACCTGTTCGCTCACCGACGACCGAAAAGACTCGATTTTGCACAGTTTCCCTCGTTTAATCGACATTTTTGTTTGTTTTCCTCACTCACACAGACGGTTCTGTCTTTCGTTTCAGCCCTGACAGAACGTAAACAAACACGCGGATGAGATGGAAGATGTTCCGGGTCGGTTGGGACTGCATGGGGGTTTCTGCCTTAATTTCGCCCCCTGGTGGAGAGTGCGTTGTGTATCCGTTATATGATAATATTTATTTAGTAGTAGCCTATAATGCCAAGTTACTTTTGAAAGAAGTAGAATAATCACACCTGTGTGAAGTGAGGGTCGCTCTTATCATCGTACAACATCGAGCAAATTATGGTATCATTATTTTTACATGACAAATGACAATACAACAACTCAAACTTAATACATATAGCCCACAGGTATAATGTTTTACGTGTAAGTGGTGTAACCTCTATTCATCTAACGATATATAATATATTAAAGTCTAACTCATGTTGCTATGATTAGGTGATGTAATGATGATGTAAAACAAAACAAACATTGAACTAATAAACCAACATTAAACCTGTATATAGGAGGCGCTGGCACCCCTAAAAAAATAGTAGGCCATAGCTACTATTTTCCCCCGAACCCACCTCACCCCTATAGGCTACCCATTTTTCACAGGCTGGAATGGCTTATGGTTGACGTGACGAGACGACAGAGTACAGCATCTTGCAATGGGTCTGGTCCACAAGATTCTCTACACCACCATGATACAAAAGGTATACTTACATGATGTGAACATGCACGCATTGCACAGTGCATCATTATCAGGCTTAATGCCACAGACGAAAAACAGTCTAAGTCCACACTATTGATCCATAATGTATAAATGATAGATAAGGTTTCAGGACAACGAGGCCTTTTCGTGGAGGGGTCAGAATGAAATTTGGACTTAGACAGTTTTTCGTCTGTGGTACTATTGTTTATGCCCAAAGACTATAGAGAAATGTGTTTCTATGTAGAAATTGTAAACATATTATATATTTCGACCTTAATTATCAAATGTTTAAGCATGTCCTAACCATGCACTTTACCTTTAAACATTTACCAAACATTTTTTTTAACATCATGGAGGAAAAAGAAAGACAATGTATCACTGAGGTGCCCACTCCCTAATTGAGAGTGATGGCCTAGCAAGCGCACCACATATCATAATAGGCTGCATGGCTAACAGGGCTTGGGCACTACCCTACCATCTCTCTAGTGGGGCACCGACGATCTAACAGGGCTTGGGCACTACCCTACCATCTCTCTATAGTGTGGCACCATCGATCTGCAAGCTCACAACGCGCTGCATGTGGACGCAACACTTGGAGCTTGTAGATCCACGGCTTGCCAAGCCGTGTATATCCATGGATACCGCAAGCCGTGTATATCCACGGCTCCCGTGACAATTACCTAAACATGAGAGAGGTGTTCCATATATGCGCATGCACGATGATTCCATTCACACCTCTCTCTCTCTCTCTCTCTCTCTCTCTCTCTGCACCCTCTCTCTCTCTCTCTCTCTCTATCTCTCTCCTCACATGACCATGACCATGAAATGGAAAGCAAAATACAGCACGATATAGTTTCACATGCCACGCATAGACTTGTTGGTGCGCAATGGCATTTGGCCTGGGTCGTTATTGGTAGGTTAATATCCACAGTTTCTCTGTAGCGGTCCGCAATTAACCTATTGTTCAAGCTTCACACTCCAATACAAATTAAACTATTTGAATAAAGGTCGTACACATCATTGAAATTAACCTCTGGGAAAATCCCTAATTGAGAGTGTAGGCCTAGCAAGCGCACCACAGATCATAGGCTGCATGGCTAACAGGGCTTGGGCACTACCCTACCATCTCTCTACTAATTATGATGATTATCCATAATGTATAAATGATGGATAAGTTTCAGGACAGATATAGGAGGGGTCAGAATAAATCATGGACTTAGATGGTTAATCGTCTCAACCTGTGCTTCTTATTTAACACATGTATAATTGTAGATAGTTATTGGTTGAAACAGTCCAACAGGTTTAGCTATATCTGCTATAACACAGTAGTGAATGTAGCACGTGTGTAGTCCCTGTGCTTTGTCACAAGATGGGGCACTTTCCTAGCATTCTGTGTGGTGTCATTGAAATTGATTGACTGAAATTTGCAGTTTGCACATACATGCCTGCTCTATCAAATCTAGTATATGTTCACACACTTATGTTCTATACTGAAATATATATTTTTTTTTAATGGAAAGAAAACAAATGTATAATATAATTCAACATGGATCAGATTGCCCATATTTGGCCATCAGACCAGTGCTATGATGTCAGTCAGCTTTAATGTCAGCAAAGTGACTGGTGGGTCCATATTTGGGCATAATTCTGAAACGTATTACTGGGATATAGGTAACCATTGCTTAACAAATTAATTTGCCATTAATGGCAGTAATGTCGGGGGCATGTAATCTGGGCACACATGCCGATTTGGGCAGGAATCACACATGTCCATATTTGGCTTCATATATCAACTTGCCTGTCATTCATTGTGTTGACAACGCGGGAGCCTGGCAGATATAAAATACAAAGTTAAAATACTCTGTTCCAATTAGCGTGCAGCTGTGACAGATCAACTAATGACATACTGCATATAAATAATTGTGTTAGAAACTGCATCTAGCCACTGTCCATTTGCACCTCACATTGAGCCATTTAGTAACTTTTCGACCATAGCTACTGATAGCAGAATTAAAGCAGAAACTACAATTATGTTTGACCCAAAAGTTGTCAGCGGTGTTGCCTTGGCCGCATCAGCACTTACATCCGGTTACTACATTCACAAAAGAGAAAAGACACAAATGAACACTTTCCTGAAGGCCACTGTGGAGGAAATGGACCAGACCTTCGTCAAGGAGAAGAAAGAGTGGGAGGAGGAAAGAAAGCTACAAGAGGAGAAGATCAAAGACGTGGAGCAAGAGAGGACGGAGGAGAGACTCCAACTGATTAGAGAAAAACAGGCACTGTCCGAAAAACTAAAACTCCAAGAAAAGGAACTGTTGGCAGACCATAGAGAGAAACTCCTTCTGACGAGAGCCAAGAAGGCTTTGGTGGAACAGTTACTCTCCGCGAAACAGGAGTGCAAAGACACAAGGAACGAGATTAAGACAACACAAGACGCCATCTTGCAAATGGAAGAGAAGGTTAAGGCTGCGGAGGAGGAGCGGAACACCGCAGAGGCCAAGAACCTGACGCTGGAAGAGACGATTAAAGAGATGGAGGGAGTGAGGGCGATCATGGAGGAAGAGAGGAAGGCCGCAGACCTCAACCTCCTGCAAATGCAAAAGAGGTTGGAGGAAGTGGAAGCAGAGGAGAAGAGGAACTACCAGGTGATCGTATCCCTCAAGGAAGAGAGGAGGGAGCTGAGGAACAAATGGGACGAGGAGAGACTCCAACTGAACAGAGAAAAAGAGGCGTTGTCACAACTGCTACAGAAGCAACAGAGAACAAACACGGTTCTAGAGGCGGGCGAGGAAGATTCGGGAGGATCCCCACCCCAAATGATCTCTGCGGAGAAAAATAATGAAAACATGACCAAGATGAGGACGTCAGAGGACAATGTCCTGGCAATGGGAAAGATGGAGAATGGTTTAACTAGTGAGCACGTGGCGCAGCTCTCGGCTCTGAACTTTCTGGACTCGAACGCGGCAAACAGAGCCCGTTCTATGTCCGAGAACAACAGAATGGCAGCATGTGAACCATGCGAGACCATGCATGTGAGCACGTGAGAAATAAGGCAGTATAGTTTTCAACTGATTTCGAACCACGGATCATCAATCCTCCATTCATCCATCTTCAACCGCTTGTCCGTAGTCGGGTCGTGGGGGCAACAGCTCCACCAGAGAGCTCCAGACTTCCCTCTCCAGAGCAACATTAGTGACTTCCTCCCGGGGGATCCCGAGACGTTCCAAGGCCAGTGAGTCGATGTGTTTCCTCCAACTGCGCCTTGGTCTGCCCCAGGGTCGTGCCTCGAGGACCTCACTGCTCCCTACACTCCCTACACCCTCACACTCTCTCTCAAAAAACAAAAAAGTTAACCGCTTTCCCAGAGTTATCCACAAATCACCAGTTCAAAACCCTTGAAATAGGGCATTCGTTTATGAAAAAAAAAGATAAAGATAAAATATGTAGATGCAATGTTTTTCTGCCTGTCATCTCCCCCCAATAAGAGATACAATACTATCCAATACTTGTCCATGACTTGTTCATGGAGGACAAGACACAGAGGGGATAGCTCAAGCAGTGTCGGCTAACCAAGAGGAAAAACTAAAAAAGTTATCCAGATGGTTGACCTCCTGTCAAACAATGCTACAGAAAGTCTGGATCTGCATATGAATCCAAATTTGGACACGGTTTCAGTGCGATAACACCCCCATTGACTTTTATAAAATTAGAGACACATAAATATGAAAAATAATAAAAAAATATAAAATCATCATGTGGCTCTATATAAATATTGCTACTTCCGGGCCCCATCCCTATACTCGTTATCGATTACACTAATCTAGGCTCTGTTCCATTTAGTGTGCAGTGGTCCTCAAACTTTTTTAATTTCAAGGGTCCCCATAACTCCGAGAGACCCCTTACGGGTCCATTTGTTTCCATTCATACACTATCAGAGTTATAGACCTGTATGGGACGATTTGGATGGGACCATTTGGAACCCACAAAGATACTTCGAGGCCCACTGGTGTAGCAGAGTGCATGGTTCCACTGAGCCAACATGCACAATAGCATCACCCTGACTGTCCAGAATGGATCATATAGCCTTAATTGTAATGTCATTGGTAACACCTGTGAAGGAAGTAGGGAAGGGGCCCAAGTTCTTTCCAAAATGGCATGTATGCATAGAGCCCCTTTCGAGATGATGGATGGTGCATTACAAACGCTCTCCTTTGTAATACTTTGTATTGTGAAAAATAAACCTGTTCCGGTGATTTGGTACGTGGTTAAGCACACAGCATTTGGCAAATGAACTCCAGACTGTTAATACTTAATTCCTTTATGTCTGTCTTGTGCATGTATTCATTTAGATATCAAGTAGCCTACTCTCTGCAGCCCCTCCCTCTAAACTGAAAGTCACTTCTAAGTTTCACTTTCCAACTGAACAATTATTTATCTTAATAGATTTTATATCACACACCATATGCATGTGGTAAACACACACACACACACACACACACACACACACACACACACACACACACACACACACACACACACACACACAGAACAATCATATAAAAAATCACGGTAATGAGCTCAACCCTGCCTCACATACCATTTAAATCCGACGTCATGTTGTAGTCCTGGTCCAAGTGGCACCAGCTCCTGTCCGTTTCTCATTGTAAAAAAACACACCCGTGTGAAGTGAGGGGCGCTAATATATTAAAGTCTAACTCATGTTGATTAGGTGATCTAATGGTGATGTAAAACAAACGGTGCCAATACAAACATTAAACGCCATTAACAATAAAGAGACAATATGATGTAATGAGGCACATTATGATGTACATTTTCCCTTCATTGTCAATGGTATTTACAAAACAAACATTGAACTAAAGACAATGAATTGAATGATTGTCACAGCAAGATTTGGGAGACCAGTAGCTTTGTTCTTGCAAGGAAAGCGGTAAAATTAGACTTTTGTGGTTGTTTTAATCTCAGGTTTAGTCCGACGGAGGGACACAGTATAACTCTATGGGGACACAAGCGACACAAAAGTAGGACCCGGAAGTATCTCTGGAGGGGGCGCTTACGTCATGACTAAAATACTGAATTGACCAACTCTAGGAGGCGTGACCACATTACACCTGTCCTGGCTTCCCCTTTACTGGCTGCCTGTGAGTTACAGAATTGATTTTAAGATTTTACTGAAAACTTTTAAAGCCTTGTATGGCCAGGCCCCCAGTCAAATCAGAAATGCTGGAGCTGCATGTCTAAGTCAGCCTTATAGATCCTCGGGTAAGGCTCTCCTGGATGTTCCCACTAGTCACCATGTCACCACGGGTGACCGCGGGCTTTCTCGCCAGCTGCCCCAGGCTCTGCTAGCTCAGTGTACTCTGTTAAATCACAACCGAAAACTACACCAAGGCATTCTCTTAGTATTAACTTATGTACTGTATTATGTAGGAGCCATTAGAAGAGAGGCATTATTACTTGCGCAAGCACAAGTAATAGTTTCGCCCGGCTCGTATGCACCGTCCCATGAGCCAACCCGCCACTTTTGATGCGTATGCACAGTCCCAGCAAATTGTGCCTGATTTGCTGGGACCAGATTACATGGTGTGTATATGTATGTAATTAGCTCTCAATGATGACGTAAGAAATATGTGGATTAAAGGACCCAATGCCAGAGTGTAATTGGTTTTCGATGGCGACGTAATGACGATATGTTTTAGTGTTGGGAGGATTAAAGGTAATGCTCATGTGTGTAATCTGGCACCAATGCCGTATCAGGCACAGTTTGCTGGGACGGTGCATACGCATCAGAAGTGGCGGGTTGGCTGGGACGTGCATACGGCGCAAAGTAACCACAGTATACCGCTAATCAACTTACTAATTACATATACATATATACATAGTATATATGTATAGCTCTAAATGATGACGTAATAAATATGTGGATTAAAGGACCCAATGCCAGAGTGTAATTGGTTTTCAATGGTGACGTAATGTTTTAGTGTTGGGAGGATTAAAGGCAATGCTCTTATGTATACATGTATGTAATCTGGCACCACTGCCATATCAGGCACAAGTAGTCATTACGTAACATGCATAAAGTAGGTAGATAGCAAATAGTTTAACCTAATAATTCAACATTTCAAATGTTCCTTCACAGAGAAACTGAGATTTGACAGTTTGTAGCGGTCGAAAGTACTTGCACGCTCTGCTTGCGCACTAGTAGGCCATTTATGGCCTACTAGTGTGCAACAAGCAAGTATGCACTCGACAGAGTGCAGTTCTAGTTTAGATTATTTCCAGTATTATTTTTTGACCACTTGGTGGTGGCCTTGAGAAGCACAGCACTGGGTGTGCACTTACTGTATAAGGTGACACAGGTGCACTGAGCAGGGCAAATACTGGACAACTCACCCCGGTGCTTTCCCATTTTCCTCCCGGAATTTTCACCAGTGAGGGGGATAACTTTGTAATATGCTATTGGCTGTTTGTATTCTTTTAGGAAAAATATAAAAAGATACTCCTGTGGAAAGGCTATATTATTTTACTTATATTGACCCTATAAACAATTTAGTATTATTTAGTATAGTAAGGTTTTGCCCACTCAAATGGTACCTCGTCAGATTATCCCCACATATCCTACAACAATTTATGTGAACAGACTTCACTGTAGTAGCTTTTCATAAATTATATCTGTACTTATAGGCTGTCTGCTGTCATGAAAGTTTATAGTTAGAGAAATTCAAAGTCCAGCCGTCTGCTGTCCAGCTTCTCCCACCCCTCACTGGGGAAAATTATGGGAGGAAAACAGAAACGGGGTGAGTTGTCTTGTTACCAGCAGGGTTAGACACAGGGATTGGGGAGCCAAACCGTTCCTACCAGCAGCACTCAACAACCACAAACAGACAGAAAGGAATGAACCATATTCAATATAACTGGTATGTTTGTCATTCCAACTGCTCACTGCTACTCAATAAATAACTCTCAAACTGCATCAAATACTGGACATCCATCCATCTGTTACTATTTTTCTGTATGTACTGTGTAGGATCACTCCATCATACCTGTGAAGTAACTGCAAAGGAGACAATAGGACCTGGCTGGAAGGTGAAAAAACGTCAGTTACATATTATGCTTTACTTGTTGTTTTACCTGACAACTTTGTTGTTGTTTTACCGTGTTGCACATTTTTTGCCATATGTACACTTGTACAGTGCCTTCTGTGTGGGAAGTGAATGTGATATCGTTTATTTATGTTTTTGGTGTTTTATAATCCCGTTACGGATGGGTCTTTACGTCAAGACATTAAAATGTAATGCATTTATTTATTCATTCATACATTCACACACACAGACACACACACATTCATACATTGGACAATTTAATATAATATAGGATTCAATTAAACTATAAAACATATCACTCAATAAAATACTAACACAAATCAAATCCCACAAATATATCAAACTTGATTTGACATCTTTACATGGCAATGTTGACTTCGTCGTTTAAGACTATATGACGAAGAATTCCGTCATAGTTATAGGAAGTCAGGAGAGGCTTTGGAATGTACAGCCATCTCCAGTTATAAAATGTAATGGTCGGCCTAAATGGTGCATTTTAATATTTTAAATGCTTTAAACACCCACACACCCATGGCGGGGGAAACCATGCAAGGTTGACCAACCAGGTCATCGGGAGCAGTTATGGGTTAAATGTTTTGCTCAGGGAAGGACACTTCCATCACTAACCTGTAACCTGTAATCTGATTCCATGTGGCCAAAGACCGTCCCCAGAGAAACTAGACAATCTGCAGTGTTTGAATTCTCACCTGTGAAAATGTTTTATTTACAGTAAATCTGAATCTGATATTGGTACATTATACAAATGTTGCAATGATCCAGTATACAGAAGCCTCACATCATACAATCTTTTGACAGATCAACAAACAAACACGACTGCATTGAGAGACAAACATCTACCGTGGCACCAAAATAATCGAGGGTGTCATTTCTTTAAACGATATCTCCTGGATGGGGGAAGTAGCGCTGCGGCCATGCAACGCAAAAGTCATTGAGACCATGAACATGACCGTGACGGAGGCGCACTGTCTCTGCTGGCCTTGAGCCACGCGAGGCACCGCAGAACGAGTCGCCGTGCCAAACTCTGCGACGGCCACCAGAGCCGACTCGGCGCCATTCGAGTTGTGTACCAATACAGGCACAGAATAGTACATTTTTGCATGCAGTCCGGGTGAACACAGCCGAGCACTGTCGCTGAAAACAACATCAGTATGGCCAGTATGGCCATATTGGCCTTATTCCAACGTCTTGATAATGGTTGATAACGTGTATTTAATTTAATGCAGTGGTCGCAACCCGGGATAATTGGTAGTGGTATTAAAGGAGCCTCACTGGGGCCCGGGCCCTGATTCTCTCCATTGCCTTCTCATGGCCTAAATGAGGCCCCAGGAGATGGGCGTGGAAAGAATGAGCCCCCAGGAGATGGCTGTTGGCCTGTTCTGGGACAGTTGGGATGCACGACTTGCACCACCAAGCATCCCTGCCTTTCCCTTCGTTTTTTCACGTGGTACAACAGGCCCCTTCGGACATTGAAATAGGCATCCGTTTTAACCGTCTGTCTGTGTCCCTGTTGTGCCCGTACATGGAGATCTCTGTATCTGAAAAGTGCAGACTGTGAAATGTGGACTGGTTAAGTAATCAAATGGCAGGTGTGGGGTTGCCATGGCAATCAATTGACTAAGGCAGAGTCTGGGAGTTCTACAGGGGAGGGGACTTAAGCTCATTAGGTCCACTGGCAGAGCCTGATGAGACTACTATGGCGGTTCATGGACAACGGTGTATACCACCGACTCGAGGCCGGACACTGTGTGTCAAATTTGAAGTTGCGTGCTGGGGCAAACAGTTCTCGAGTTATGTGGATTACAGACACACACACACACGTACAGAGATGTGGTGCATTTAAAGTAGGATTCTATCATTATTACTAATACGTCTGTAACTAATAAGGCTGTAACTCTCGGGTTTCCCAAAGAGAACACGCACAGCGAGTGGGCGTGTGGTTCTGCCACAACATTCACCCTTTCACAGAGAGCATAAATATATCATACATAGTTCCACGCAACTTTCCTTATAAGGGCTTGCACAAAGTGTGCTCCGCTGTGTAGGCCGCCAGGGCGGCCTGACCTGTCAATAAAATAATGCGGACAATTAACTAGCTTTAAGTCTATTGGCAACTGACTGCACATATACCCTTGCTTTACCCCCTTTTTCATGATATAGCTATAGCTATATCATTTTTACTCACAGGGATTCAGGGATTAGCAGAGCTCCAGACATCTTGTTGAAATATCTTGACTGTTCTTTTTTTATAGTGGCTTATGTGCTGTGCAAACAAACACAAATAAACATGTTTGTTTAATTTGGAAGATTTTATACTTAAGATGAAAGTCCCGACTCCCCACAGTGCTGTAATCAGCGCACCTCTGTCTGCTCTCTCTCTGTCTAAGTAAGATGACCCTCACTTCACACGGGTGTGACTTTTAATGTATTAATAAATTAATCGTAGGCTCAGGATTTTGTCTTTAGATTACTGTGTTTCATGCAGTTTTAATTCAAAAGATATGGTACCAGGAACAGTTAATATGTGGTAATATAATAAGGATAATTGATGTCAATCCTACTCCTGCCCACTCCCATTTACTTTTCATTTTAAATAAATGTACTCCCATCCCGCAGGAATCTCCCAGGACCCGCGGGAATCCCGTAAAAATGTCATCCTCCACAAGTGTCCATTTTTCACATCAGGAATGCTGGAGCTCAGAAAGTCATGTGAACAAAGGTGACAGGAGTTCCTGGGCGAGTAGCTCGGAGGTGAGGAGGACCAACTGTGCTATCCATGAGAGAGAGAGAGACAGAGAGAGAGAGAGCTAGAGAGAGAGAGATCTTCAGTGCTGGAAACAGATGGAGTGCCGACATTTTTGTACTTTTCCTGTCTTGTATGTGTCTATGGAGTTAACATTACTATAATAGACCCCCAGGTGTGGTTATAATACTATATTCAAATATATCTTCCCTGTGTATTTTTGGTTTCTTCCTGAAAGCCTTTGAGTCAAAAGGCCCATTCAAAATCTAGCACTCTAGTGACATCATAACCCTAAAGATTATTATTCACATTTGTAAACTGAGAAATGGGACATTCTGCCTCATTTTCCAAAATACACGTGTGCACGTGTGCACGCGCGTGCGTGGGTGTGTGTGGGAGAGAGGGTGTGAGTGTGTGTGGGTAAGCGTGAGAGCGAGGCTTAGTAAGAATGAGGTGTGAATGAAAATATAAACATTGGGTGGGTGAAGCCATAAATTTAATGAAATACGTAATGTTTAATAATTCTAATGTTATGTAAAACCATTTCATGTTCCTCCTTGACTATGATCATTGCTTCTGATATTGTGTATTGATATGTATTCAAGAATGTATGTAACCACTCAATCACCCAATAACAAAATAATTATATAAAAAAAACAATACTTTTACTAAGTAAAACAAATATGAGTAATTTTTCCACCACTGGAGATCTTATATAAACTATAACATCACATCCGTCACCAAACCACAAGCCAGGAGAAAAGCAGCCAGTCCATAGTTGTAGGATGTTCTTGTTCCTGTAAACAGAAGGCGCAGAGCAGTGTTAACTTCCCATTCAGGACGGGAGGTTTTAAGCAATTACGTTATACTTTGCCATTGTTCTATCATTTTAACTACTTGTGTTTTATTGTATTATATTTTTGTGTCCTGCCCTGTGAAGCACTTTGAGCTGCATTTATGTATGAAAGGTGCTGTACAAATAAAGTTTATTATTATTATTATTATTTTAGCTGTTGAACTCCACTGTCCAGATTTAAGTTTAAGAATCTCTTTATCTGAAAATGGAACAACATATTTTCAGATGGGGGGCCAAATACAGATCATTCTGGGGTTCCTTGACGTAAAAAAGCTTGAGAACCACTGCCATAGAAACATAGGTTTTTCAGAAAACTGATTTAGAAGACTTTTTTTTTTAATCGGCCTAAATGGGTTAATTATGTTGACTAAAACTATATTTCATTCAAAAGACTGATTGGTACAGAGGGTGAAACATACAAAATACTATGTGTTTTTCTTTATTGACAGCCAGTTACTCACATGAGAACAAATCGCTAGTGGTACTGCAATTATGTGCCTGTGTTGACTATAAGCATATACAAAAGGGCTGATATAATCTTAGCTTGTAAACAAGAACATAATTAAGTGTCGCAGTTGCCCATTGCCCGCAAAGAGACACAGAGTATGGAATAGGCTCTATGCACATGCATAATGGCTACGCCATTTTGGAAATAACTCATCCTACTTCCGGGCCTCTTCAAACTTCCTTCACAGATGTTACCGATGATACTATAATTGGGGCGGTTAATCAGTCACTTGTACAGTTAGTAGATATAATAACCTCCAATTGCCTCCATATTTACATCAAATGTCAAAAGTGACAGTGAGTGCATGCACTGAATAGTCATCGAATGCGAGGCGCACAAGCAGGCCATGTAGGCTATGGCCTACCTGTGTGCAAGGCGCAAGTTGGCACCGAGTATCTCTAGTTATAATAGGGCTCTATTGATGCGCACACATGTTTATTGTGCGGGCGCGGGTGAGCTAGGATCAGGGCTAAAAGTAGTTTTTTTAGCTAAACCGTTTCATAAAGCGATATAAAACGTATATATATATCACCTACATGAGCCGAAGACAATAGATGGCTATTAAAAAAACACATATACCGGTATACATGTCAGCAGCAGTAAATGTGTTTGTTTGTTTAGTGCACGTACATTGTTTGCCAGCAAAGTCTATGGACTTTAATGTTTGTTTAGGGCAGTAAACGCCGTGGCCGACATAAATACATCTTGTGACTGATTCCGTTTTATACTGAAGAAAGGCACCAGGGTGGAAAAGGGAAAGAAACAGTGTGACTGTAATCATGCATGCATGCATGCGTAGGGGGGTTTGTGTGTGTGTGTGTGTGTGTGTGTGTGTGTGCCCGCCCACACCACCCACACACCCGGTCCCTCTCATGTGGCAGGAGCATCTCTTTAGGCTATATACAGTGCAGATGTTTGCGGTTACAATTGTGCAGAAAAAAATCTGCACTCGCCCAGGTTCATTTCAAGCAAGCCTGTTATGCTCATTGTTGTTCATCAGCCTCAAACTCTGTGCTTTCTTTGTGGGCAAAGAAACTGCGTCGACCGTCAGACTATTTGCTCTCCTGGTGGTAATAGCTGAGGGCAGCCGCCGTGGAGGCATTTATCAGCACCAAAACAGGCCACGCAAAACGCTCGCCGTGTGACACAGTCGTCAGCATAATTGGGCTTACTCCTCGTAATCTCTACTCGGCAGCCCTGGGGGATTATCCAACTTTTTTTTTTTTTTTTTTACCTCTATTCAGCAGCAAGTATACGGTAATATCTCGCTATCGCTCTGTCTTTTGGCTTTTGGGTTTCGCAGGGCTTTGTGCACGTCTGAACCCAACCTCTAAGGGCAGGAGTTCTCAACCTGGGGCCAAAGTATTTCTGGGGGTAACCCAGACAAAAACGTGGAGAACCCCTGCTCTAGGGAAATGATTGGCAGGGTGTGCACGGGTGGAAGAGCTGCCGATGCGGTGTTGTCTTCAAAACGATATGAACTATAATCAATGGTGCTTTCATTGCTTGCGGTATAGCAATCAACTCGAAAAGTAATTATGATTCCCACGACTGAAAAAAAGAAGATATATGCAGAAAAGTTCTGTATTTTCTGAATGATTTGCCAGCTTTGCATTATCTATTGATGCAGTACGAGTGTAAGGACATCTAATCGCTCTTACAGAGCAGCGCATCATCCTGGTTCAAAGCAATGGATTGAAGTCTTCCATCCGTTGCATATAGGACCCATGCTGTGTGCAGTATAAAGGCAGGCAACAGATTTTTTCTTTTTCAGTACGGCTGGTAATCTCATTTTGCTGACATGAAAACACTTTGTTCTATTCATGTTGTGTCTCTATTTCAGCGTGTGAAGTGAGTGACCATGCATGTAGGTTCCACCACATACTGCATGTGGTGCTGGACGGCAGATTTCTGTACATTGTGTACAGTAGGCCTACATACAGTATGCGTAATTGTTGTTGCTGCTGCTCGGTCGGAACCAGCTCAGACAAACAAGCCATTGTTTTTTTTCTCCAGTTATGAGACCCAACCCAGCAGGAGCTTACCTGAGCTGGGGTTGTGTTGAGCCGTCTTGGAGGACGTCGTGCGGGAGGTGGAGGTGGCTTCCTCCACCCTCTGGTCGGGGGAACTCCCGCTAGACTTCCTGGGCTTCTTGTCCGTCAGGTGGAGAGGGGAGGAGCTCTTGTTGGCGGACGGTGGCGGCGGTGGCCGGCGAGGCCGGGCCGTGGCGTTGACCTTCAGCCAGGCCTGGGTCTTGTGTCCGGCGATTTCTCCGTAGTCGGCGCGAGTCACCCGACACTCGTACAGACCCTCGTCGCTCTCGCCGATCCTAGACAGCTGCAGCTTGTGGGAAATGTTGTTGCCTTGAACCCTTACGGTCTGACGGGGCATTGTAGAGGGAAACAGAGGACAGTATTAATGATGGAGTGCCACAATTCTTGTATTTTTCCAAGTTTTTCATGTGTCTATGAGGTGACAGTACTTCATTAGACACCCTGGAGTCATTTGTATGTGCAATGGTGTATTAACTTTGTATTTCAGGGTTTCTTCCTGGAGGCTGAACCCTTGACAGTCAAACGGGCCAATGAAATAAACAGTAATATAGTGACACCACACTATCAGCCCCTCCCCTAACCCCTCCCCCCTTTATCACACAACAGCTGTGGGTGCGGCTTCAGTTCAGGTGGATCACCACCCACCAGGCAAACCAGGCATAGCCTACATAATGAACTGGTGGGCGTGCCCACATAAAAACAACATTTTAACAAATACTGTACACTTTTTTCAAATAATTATACCTCCTTATATAACAATAAGACCTGATGATCATGTTTTAGGGTGGAAAAACATTGTGGCACTTTAAATGTTGTTGCCTTGCACCCTTACGGTCTGACGGGAAAGTTGAAAGAAATAAGGGGTCATATTCGGTGCACCTGTCTCTGGCGGTTCAGCCACATAGCGACATACTGTTAATTAACACTTTTGCTGTTAGTTTGCATGTTTAGTTCAGTTTAGTTTCTTAGCACATTGCAATATAAAGTATAAACAATACACATATCAAAAGAAAACACGTTATCGTGCAAGAAAAGGAAGAAGCCAGCAGGCTTTTCTGGGTTTTAAAACAGCTGGTGGATGGAAATGACAACTTGTAGCCGCACACTATAGCGTCATTTCCATCCACCAGCTGTTTAAAAACCCGAAAGAGAAAAACGTGTTCTAGGCGCTTTCTTGACGCCACTGTCTGGATGTACCCTAATACATGCACCTCAACATGTGATTTCAATTTGGGTATGATTGGATGTTGCATCGCATCCATGATATTATCTTGTTTTTTTGTTTGTTTGTTTTTAGAAGACTCACACTTTTTCCTCCACTTTTAGCCTACGTGCTTGGTTTGTTTTCTTCCTTTTGTGAACCTAATATAAGCACTAAAATATAAAATAAACCCATTAAATACTATTTGGGAATAAATGCAATGCACTTGTGATATTCATTTTAAACTATAGCCTTAAGATTATAACATGCTTGTGTCTGGGATCTACTTACACTTATTTTTGTTCCCTCGTCATCAGGGTCTGGCTGTACCATTTCCATCTGTAAATATGGACAGAGAGAGAGAGAGAGAGAGAGAGAGAGAGAGAGAGAGAGAGAATACATAGTTTGGAATAGCTTTCAAGACAGCAGAAATTTTCAAGAACCAGAAGTACCTTGCACCAGAGGCGTCAGGTTCCTCCTATGAGGTTTGGCCTTATATCAAACATACATGCTCAGTCTTTTAATTAATACATTTGCAACTATTTGAATAAAGGTTGTACACATCAGTGAAATTAACCACTAAATCCCTAATTGAGAGAGTGCAAGCCACCACAGCTCATGAAACATATAGGCTGCATGGCTGACAGGGCTTAGTGCTTCCCCTACCATATCTCTCCTTTCTCTGGCTCTATGACTTATACACCCATGAAAAATGGAAAATATAAATTTCATTGAGTTTATACCATTTGGAATTATACCAATCGGTTGAGATTTGGCTGATTATAGCCAAAGTTAGATATCAACTTTTTGCTCGACGGGCCATTGGGACTGTGGTGGCTATACTTGTGAGGACCTCTGCTTGGATTCATGGTGAGTGCGCACCGAAAAGTAATTGGAATATATTTTTCTTGCCACATTATAAACAAGTTTACTTTACCTCCTCACTGTCCTCAGTGTTTGGGACGGGACATGCGTAGGCCTGTATCATGTGCTGTCTGCGTGCATATAAGCGCTGCGCTCCAGCGAAATTGGGCGGCTTGAGAAAAATGTGTTAATTTGTGTTGGATAAGGGCTTATTGGTGGGTTTTCCGGAGATATTAAGGACTAGTTAGGGTGTGTTTTAGCCGGCGGCAGCGCCGCCGAATTGTAGCATGGACTGGACGAATCTCTTCTTGGCTGGAGGTGGCTTCATCATCGTAGTCAAATGGAAATAAATCCTGTACTGTACTGTATGCAACATTTATACTCTCTACCTGACAGCAGAACAAAGGCCAGCCGCCACCTTATTAGCATTTGAATGCCCATGGGCGGCGGCCCAACACCTATCTTGGCCCAAGCGCCCCCAACCCCCCGTAAAGGGTGACTACGTGCATGACAACATGACCACTGGGGAAGGGACATTTCAGTCAGGACAGTGGGTGCATATACTGCATGTTGATATTGGCTTATTATTTTGCCTGTGGGTGCTTCTGCGCCTGAGCACCCGCGGAGTTGACGTCGCTGCCTTGCACTCACTGGAACAATCATGACAATAATTGACCCTTCTGTCACCCGGAACTATTTACAAAAACATAGTTCTATGTGACAGAGGGGTCAAAGTTGAACGGAAGTTGCACTATAATAAGGTCACGGATACAAATTACACTAGTTTTGTGGATTCACATATTTATGATGAGTGGACCCCAGTGCCCCCACCAAATGACCAGAACTACGGTACTTGATATTCAAATCCAGACCAGAAGTCCCACCAAAGGCCGGACTCAGACAATACCTTTGCAACCACTATATTAATGACAAGTATATTTCCTATACAGCTTCACGTCCAAACATCATTCTGAACTAACGCTTTAAACGCAATCCTTCTCACTCGTCTCCTGCTTTCCCATATATAGATTACTTTAATATGTTTTTATAGCACTCTATCCCAATTGGTTCTGTGAGCTTCACAGTGCACTCTTAAAACCCTAAAAAGAGAGATGGTGTTTTATTAACGTGAGGCCATGAGTCATATACGGCACTGTACAAATCCAATTAAGGTAATTGTGAGATAATGAATTTCCAGTATCAATTCACTATCCTGGGCATTTATCATGGAATATTAGACTTCATAAGCTAATTGAGGTTTGCTGCAGTGCAGCTGACACCATGTTGTTTGACATTAGTAGTTCTGTCAGGAATGAGTTACGGAAAAGGACCCAAAAGCAGGCAACCAGATGCAGACTAGAGCAGATTATCTTCAAGGTGTTTATTTAACCAAGATTTTTCAAACAAGGCAAAACACAGGCAAGACGTTACAGATACAAACTCACTCGACATAGGTCTACGGACCAACAAAGGCACACTGCAAACAAAGGGCTTCAATAGACAGGGGTAACAGGACACAGGTGAACTCGAAATACAATCAGGATAGGCTAACAGTTCATCCCACTTTGTGGAATGAACTCCAAAACTCTTTAAAACTGAGCCCCCTGCCATCCTTCGGTCAGTTCAAAGGAATGCTCCAGAACATTTTTCACCGTGATTGCTCCTGCTTCAATTATTGATCTATTTTACTGATGGTTGTTCTGTATAAAGTTCCTTTGTAATTTATCCTGATTTATAATGTTGTTTGATGTATTGTTTTTTGACTGTATTTTGTGTATTGTAACCTCAGCTACGTTGAAAATGAGGGCTTGCCCTAAACTGTATTTCCGAGTATAAATAAAGCTGATGATGATGATGATGATGATGATGAGGCAAACAAAACACAGGTGACTAGGATACAATAATCAGGTAGGTAAGACAGAACAGGAAACGCCAACAAGAGAAGGCAGGAAGGCACAAAACAAAACTACAAAATAAGACAACCAAAGCAACAACAGAGTAAACAGTAAACCAAAACCAAAAGGCAAGGCAAAATACAGAACATAGTTAAAACACAGAATAAGTTCAAAACCTGCAACATAAGTGAGTAAGTGTTCAAAGGCAACACTAATAACAAGTGCTTCCTTTCTTAACATTCAAGGCATCTAATCACAGAACGTGAACTAAACACAACATGTTAGGTCATGTTTAGGTCATGTCATAAAAAGAGTTCAGGGTTTGGAGCCCTTTTCTTTTCTTTTGTAATTTTTAATAATTCTTCTGGAAGGGCTCGTTCACAGGAGACAAAAATATATATATATATTCAAAATAAATGAACACGGCCCCTCACGTATTAGGAGGGCAGAATCAGTCACCAGACAAAAGGACGGGTGTTTTCGATGAATCTATCATGGTTAAAATAGAGTTTTAAAGTTTTAACCACTGCATACAGCCAGACATACAATGTACAGTGTGCAAAGTTTGGACTTTCTGACAGCATGTCAAACGTTTCTGTCGACGATTCGGAAACAAGCTCCCCATTATTTCCTCCCATTTTATTTTAAATTAATTCATGTAGCGCATGAGTGCCTTCTGAGCTGAGAGGAACAGAGTGCTTGGGACTATCTCAATTTCAATCTCTTGTCTCTCTTTATTGCAAAGCCCTGGCGCCCTGTCACGCTGCCATACTTGCATGCAATCCTCAAATGGAGTTCTTGTAAAATGTTTCCCGCAATTATTGACCATATCATTCAAGTGGGGATCTCAAGGGCTCCCTGCCACTATGCTATATGAACGTTACATGAAGTTTAATGGTTAGAAATATTAAAACTGTTCTTCAATTCAGGAAAGAGCGCATCAGCACTTCCACAACATTATAACAAATGCAATATCATGAGGAAAACACAATAAAGCGCCCTATGGTTCGTTTCCATTGTGGCCCTCTGTGTGCGAGTGTGTACGCGTGCGCATGTGTGTGCGTGTGTACGTGTGTGTGCGTGCATGTGTGTGGGTGCGTGTGTATGTGTGTGTGTGCGTGTGCGTGCATGCGTGTGCACACCCAGCAGTAAGTAAGTAAGTGTGTGTGTGTGTGTGTGTGTGTGTGTGTGTGTGTGTGTGTGTGTGTGTGTGCGTGTGCGTGTGCATGTGCGTGTGCGTGTGCGTGTGTGTGCATGCGTGTGCGTGCACACCCATAACCCACCTGGAATCCTTTTGGAATACAAACCATCACTTGCACTTTAAGTACAGGCCCCAAATCCAAACCTCTTGTCGCTCATCGCCTTCAAGAATGGTGTGGTAAATTATGTAATATTGTGAATCCAACTGTTTATACAGTACAGCCCCCCCCCCCCCCATGTGTTTCAAATGGGGGAGGGAACTGTGCAGGGTGCAGGTTCATGAGACTTGAGGCGACAAACGACAAATTGCCCTGATATGTAACATCATGGTGTATCACCGATAAGAGGGGGGATGAGATCAACTCCTGCATGTATGAATAATAATTGCCGTGTCTCTGTATCTGACTCGTTTCAGCTACGTATAGCTCCATTTGTTGGAGCCGTGTTTGAAATAATAACTTCAGATTAAACCATTTCAAGCAAACTGAATACTGACAAACAATGTTCTTATAGTCATTAAATGTAGTGCTGGTGGCATTCTCTCTATAGTCAGTTTCCCACTGTGCCATGCATGATGTCCAGCTGTGCTGCCTGAAAACCCTGTATTTCAACTCTGTTCTATTTCAGTTTCCCTACAGTATCCCTGCTTGCCAAACTTCACAAAAATAGACATAAAGCTATACCAACTCTTCACATAAGTGGAAATATCCGCAAGCGGGAAATGTTGGGGTTCTCAAAATGCATGTTGTGGTCAAGCATTTTGTGCACAGTAATGAGCAGGATAATATGGGAAGAGTCCCGAGTCCCTTGGTCAAGTCCAAGTCAAATTAAGGGCGAGACCGAGTCAAGGACTCGAGTACTACAACACTATAGTGACATATGATGCTGTGTTGCTTTGTAGCTTTGTATATTTTGTAGCCATAGGCGGACCATGAGATAACGAGACCCTGGGCACGGACACGCAAAAGACACACAAAAAACACACCGTGTGAGGGTTGGAAATAAGCTGAATAACTCAGTTTAACGCTTTAACACCAGTTGACCCAATCGCTAGTATAGCCATTTTGAAATTAGAATGTTCAGTCATCCATGCCTCATCGATCTTTGAAGGCTGGTCTCTGCATGATTGTATTCCTATATGACTATTAAAAACGTACGCTGAGGAGGCCGGTGGCCGCTGGAGGAGCGCGATAGCCACGAGAGATTAGATGCTCTTTTAGTTGCGTGACGTAAAAGGTTAAAAATGCCTCAGCACAACCGCTTTGTCTTCAAGACACAAAGAAAACTATATCTCAACGGGAAACCATTGAGTCCAAGAAAACACGAAATCATCCCGTTATCTCCGTGAACAAAATCAAAGCGGGAAATGGAGCAGAGATGTGGATGACTTACGACTCCTAACAACGGCTGCACCCAGCGATCTATAAAAAAGATTATCTGCGCGAGCAGCACATGAGTGCATATCAGTGTGATCAGTAGTGTCATAACTGTTCTGGCGCGACCATACATTGTGACTAATGTCCCTCGGACTACAGCCCTGCTAGTGGACCCGTGAAGCAATTAAAGTCACAATCAATGTCCTGAATCAAAACACAGCGACAGCTCAATTATCCTTGGATATATTGAGAGCCTTGAAATGAGTTCCGCTTCCCAGCTTCTCCCATCCTTCCTCTGGTTCGCACGCACGCACGCCCACGCACGCACGCACGCATGCAGGCGAATCAAGCGTATCAAGCATGCACGCGCAGCGCACACACCATACAAGTCTCATCTTTAGCTGTCTGTCACACATATAATACACCCTATCTTTCTTCCTTGTTCCTAAGATAACCCTCTGCATGTATTATTTTGTATCCGTATCGCTAATGGCACACAGACACTGTGGACTCAGTGTTGCCGACTGCACTTGAATCAAAGTTGACTTTCATCCTCTTCTGGCCCCGTATCTAAATGCACCGCGACACGCAGTACAGAAGGCCCCCGGAATGAATAATACCACTGAATACCGCACCCGTACCGATACGTTACAAAGCATACCGGCATTTTTGCACAATGATATGGCAACTTTGAAAGCAAAACATTATTTCCACTGACCCATTTCTCTGTTCCTCTATTTTTTGCCACTGTCTTACTTATACCTTATCCCTGTAGCCTTGGAACCCTGCAGGCCTTTATGGGGAAACCCATTGGAAGAATCTGGCATAGGAAGCCCACTGCCTTGTATTCCGCTGTACCAATAGCATTGCAGAAGCGCGACGCGTGTTCTCAGCTGTTTTCTACCGGGGAGGGGAGGGAATAGCCTTGCGTAGCATTTCTAATAGCACTGCGTGGATATTATAGTCTCGTCCCTCTCAGTGTTAGCGTTTTGAGGGTGCAGCATTCCAATGCCCAGCAATGTGTGTCTCTGCCAGGCTGAGTCTGAGCACGGAAATGGCATATTTTCACCACTATGTGTCACTATTGTGCAGCCTAACACACAGACACACATACACATGAGGCCAGGGAGGAGAGCTTGTACAGTACAGTACAGTACAGTGCAGTACAGTGCAGTGCAGTGCAGTGCAGTGCAGTGCAGTGCAGTGCAGTGCAGTGCAGTGCAGTGCAGTGCAGTGCAGTGCAGTGCAGTGCAGTGCAGTACAGTACAGCACCACTCACTTTCTCGCAATATCCCGCCCCATATTTGAATACTGGGCCCTGGTTGGTTATAGCCTGGTTCCAGACGAAACTGGTTGGCTGTCACCATTTCGGCCGTGAGGTCCTCCCACAATTGAGAGGTGACCCACTTAATCTGCCTGGGGCAATATGCATTGAGATGGGCCAGACTTAATCTGCCTGGGGCAATAAGGCATTGAGAGTGGCCTGACTTAATCTGCCTGGGGCAATAAGGCATTGAGAGGGGCCAGACTTAATCTGCCTGGGGCAATAAGGCATTGAGAGGGGCCAGACTTAATCTGCCTGGGGAAATAAGGCATTGAGATGGGCCAGACTTAATCTGCCTGGGGCAATAAGGCATTGAGATGGGCCAGACTTAACCTGCCTGGGGCAATAAGGCATTGAGATGGGCCAGACTTAATCTGCCTGGGGCAATAAGGCATTGAGATGGGCCAGACTCAATCTGCCTGGGGCAATAAGGCATTGAGATGGGCCAGACTCAATCTGCCTGGGCAATAAGGCATTGAGATGGGCCAGACTTAACCTGCCTGGGGCAATAAGGCATTGAGATGGGCCAGACTTAATCTGCCTGGGGCAATAAGGCATTGAGATGGGCCAGACTTAACCTGCCTGGGGCAATAAGGCATTGAGAGGGGCCAGACTTAATCTGCCTGGGGCAATAAGGCATTGCGAGGGGCCAGACTTAATCTGCCTGGGGCAATAAGGCATTGCGAGGGGCCAGACTTAATCTGCCTGGGGCAATAAGGCATTGAGAGGGGCCAGACTTAATCTGCCTGGGGCAATAAGGCATTGAGAGGGGCCAGACTTAATCTGCCTGGGGCAATAAGGCATTGCGAGGGGCCAGACTTAATCTGCCTGGGGCAATAAGGCATTGAGAGGGGCCAGACTCAATCTGCCTGGGGCAATAAGGCATTGCAAAGACAGATGAAGGCTATAGTGAGGGAAGGGTGGATGCTCAGATCGGTGAACCACAAGTATCCACTGTCTGTTTTTGACCGACATCCGCCCTTCAGACCAGAAATCATACAGGCTGGGACTGGGCCTATACTATTTAAAAATATATGTATGAGTTTAAACTCCGGACTACAAGTGTCACGCCAGATGCTCGAACCACATGGACACCTTGACGGATTTGAAAAATATGTCCGGCGGTTTGCCAGATCAGCACAGGACTCGTGCATGCATGTGTGTTGTGTGGATGCTGGCACGGAAGTGCATACATGTGAATGAATGAATGAATGAATTTAATTTGTTCATTTAAGCTGACGTCACAATTCAATACACAGTTTGTTTGGATATTGCCTTTGAAGAGCAAGACAAAACAAAGACCCAACAAAGTACCTCTTCTGGCTCCTCCTCCTCCTCCTCACTGTCAGTGGGTTCCTCCGGTGCTCTGATGAACCACCACTGCATCTCCAAGAACACGGACGGCGCTCCGCTTTGGAAGGCACACGCCATTTCGATGTTCTGGCCCTCTTTGGCTGTTTGATTGACAGGGCGATCAGTGAATGTTCCTGCAAAGATATATATATGAGAGAGAGAGAGAGAGAGAGAGAGAGAGAGAGAGAGAGAGAGAGAGAGAGAGAGAGAGAGAGAGAGAGAGAGAGAGAGAGAGATGGTCTGTATATAGTCTATACTCAAAATACAATTATATGACTGACTGACTCTCACACGCACGCACACACACACACACACACACACACACACACACACACACACACACACACACACACACACACACACACACACACACACACACACACACACACACACACACACGTGAGCGCGCGCGCGCGCGCACACAGACACACACACACGCGGACGGACAGACAGAGTATATAAAAGGGGGCCGCTGTCCATGGTGCTGAAATTGCGATGCGCTCATTCCCTCGCGCTGGGTGAACAACGAGTCACCTATAAAGCTTACAGCTACAAGTATGCAAGCAGACAAACTAGCTCTGCAACAAATCAGCCTTCATATAGCCTATTTAAATATAGCTGTTGATGCTTCCCCTTAGTTGTGCTGAGAGAAAGCTCTATTGTATAGGCTACAACTGGTGAAATGGCATGCACCGTTTGACAGCAGCCTGCGTCAAACAGTGTCCAATGACAACTGAATTACACACGGCAACATTAATCAATTCAATGTAAATTTGCCATGAATTCTGCCGTCTCCAATAGCTATGTAAATCTGAGCGACGTAGGCTATAAACTAATACGAACCGGGTTGGATTTACACATAATATAGGCCTACGCACTTTGAACACTTTTTTGACAATCTCTGGACGCCACCCGAGCAGTTTCCCAGAGAGGTTTTTCACTCAGCCTAATTACCTTCAAATGAGATTGCAAATCGGACACAAAACCCGACAAAGAAAACAAATCCAACAGTAGGCCTATCATGAGAAGTCCACATCATTCCAAATGGAGGGAGGAGAGGAGATAATCACGTTAGCCGAACGAAAATAATAAACCGATTATTTCCACACCAGAACATACGCCAACAAAGTCAAAACAGTTGCGGCATGGATGCGTTTGAACGCAGAATGCCGAATTGTCAACATGCTGCAGATAAGTCACTTAGTTGTAGGCTGTAGCCCTCTTAAGTTGTATTTGTTTTGCTCCAAAATTCTTCTCTTGGCTCTGCAGTCTCGGGAGTGCAGACTGTGCAGTTAGTCTAGGCTAGTGGCTCTGCACCGCTCAGACAAGATGCATGTGTGAAGGAGAAATATACGGTTCTCCGCTCCCCCTGTGCGTCGCTGCGGAGAGGAGACGGCGGTGTGCTGGTTCCCCTTCGTATAGAACGCGGAGATCAATCCATTGCATCCAGCAGTATTAACTCTCTGCACGATTGGAGAATGGAGAGCCACACCACGACTTTACGAGGGTATATATATATATATAGCGATTAGCGATGCTGCCAGCTGAGCTGCCCGCTGCATTGCTGCTGTGTACAGGAGTGCTGAAGCCACACCGAGTATCAATCTGAAGTTCTGAACCCACCTGGGGCTCCCGCTGGGATAGCATCTGTTTCTCATGCAACAACAAAATATAGCAGGCTATAATATTAGTTGTGTAGGAGCTGAATTCCAGTTTATTTTATTTTATTTGAAAGTATATATTGATGGATAATTAATTTAGCAATTTGAATTAAGCATAGGCCTACTATACTTTGAAAAAATAAATACAATTGGAATTAATGTTGTCTGTTTTCTTTTCATAATGTAAAACACTATAGCCTATGATAGGATATAGTGTTTTACATTATGCTCTAACAGCCCCTGGCCCAGGGGCCCTTTGCTCTCAGGGGGCCCTTTAAGGGAATTGGAACGCTCTGTACTGGGTTTAGGCCCTGAAAATAGCTCCAAGGGACCTTCAGTGGCCATTGATTTTGTTAAATTTAGGTCAAACAATTTGATAAAATGTCATATATTATCCACACAGTGATATTAGAAAATTACGCATGCACGAGCGCTATGGAGGCCCCAAAACACTTACCGGCCCGGGGCCCTTGTGGGGCTTAATCCGTCCCTGAGCCTATATCCTATAGAAAATGTTACATTTTATCTATGCTACCTTATAAGGGAAGCTCCGCACACTCAGATCTGCGCACAATCAGTGTATTTAATTAGCAAGCTTTCGGTCTACTGACCTTCTTCAGGCATCTCTGCTACCTTAGCAACCATGTTGTCATTACAATACTCCAATCAGCAGTGGTGAAACACCAACGTGGAAATGTTTCTGGATATAGGCTGAATGAACGTGTCAGCCCTGTACAGAGCCATTAGACGTGTCACAGGAGTTTAAGCACTCAAGCTTAATTGCAATGTCGTTGAAAATTAAAGAGTTCAGTGCTGGCGTCACGGCAGTGGCCGCGGCAACACTTATGGTCGTCGGGTACTCCTACTTGAGGAACAGAGAAAACGGACCGGAGGACAGCGTCCTGAAGGCCGTGGAGGAGATCCAACAGACCTTCATCAAGGAGAAGAAAAAAATTGAGGAGACCAAGGACAGAGTGTACGAGAGGCTCCTCTGGCAAGAAGAGAAGATCAAAGACATGGAGGAGGAGAGGAAGACCACGGAGCTCAAGATCCTGAAGATAGAAAAGACCCTGCAGGAAGCGGAGTCGGAGGAGAGAAGGAGCGTGGAGGTGGTCGAGGCCCTCAAGAAAGAGCGGCGGGAGCAGAGGAACCGATGGGCCGAGGAGGCACTCCGACCGGTCGTAGAAAAGGACGGTCCGTCACGAAGGTCTCCCTCCGCCGAGCGGAAGAATCAAGACTCGACGAAGGCGACAGAAAACAAAGTCCCGAACGTGGAAGAGAAGAATGAAGATGGCCAACTGGCCAATTCGTGGACAAGTCAGTTCCCCTCGTCAGACTTGTGCGAACTCTCACTGGACCCGAACACGGCACAGAGAAACCTCTCGCTGTCTGACAACAACAGAACGGTGACGCAGGTGAGGGAGAGCCAGTCGTATCCTTATGACCCGGACAGATTTGACATATGGCCACAGGTTCTGTGTAGAGAGGGTCTGACCGGACGCTGCTACTGGGAGGTGGAGTGGAGTGGATCGGTGTCCATAGCGGTCGCGTACATCGGAATCAAGCGGAGAGAACACAGCGATGACGCCCTGTTCGGCCACAACCACGCGTCCTGGAGTCTGGTGTGTTACAGTCATGGCGACAGGTACACTGTCCGTCACGATAGGAAGAAGAGCGTCCTACCTGTCGATGATGCCTCCGACTCGAACAGAGTGGGAGTGTATCTGGACTGGCCTGGTGGCAATCTCTCCTTCTACAGTGTCTCCGCCGGCACACGGACACACCTGTACACCTTCGAGAACAAATTCACTGAACCCCTCTACCCTGGGTTCTGGATAGGTTATGACTGCTCGGCGTCTCTGTGTAAGATAGAGGAGGAGCACTACTGAAAGGATATTCAGATGGAACCGAGGCTCAATGAAAGGAGAGTTCAGTGAGTCTTAAGGTCTGTTATGAACTCGCAATAAACAGCGAATGAAATACAATACATAATGGAATACCATGAATAAATGGACACTTACGGATGTGACATCTGAAACATTGTTCTTCACCAGTTCACGTCAAAAGAAAGTTAGACCATGTGTCTTTATTTACTTTGCTTCTGGATCACGCAATGTGGCTTTATTCTTTACTGCATGCTTTTGCGTCTGTAATGGACAGCTGCTGTATTTGAATGTTTTTGTTGCTTTTGTTGCAGAACCTGGTATTCTTCTCTACTGTACGGCATGCCATTAGCCTATACTGTAGCCTATACTGTATATAGATGCAGGCACTCTATAGACCAGGTATAGTCAGGTACACATGGCACAGAAGTTAAAGAGCAATGGCCATGATTATTATTTTTATTATATGCTTCCTTTTTTTTTTAAATAATCACAGACTTTTTCCTTTGTTACCCTTTTGTCTTTCTTTTATGAATATATAACACTTTTATTTATTATTATTAAAACCTTTAGTTTAGTTAATTACCCCTAGAACACTAACGATATTTTCTGTCACGCACCATCACTAAACACGGGTATATTTTACCCAATGTAACCCACCCGTGTGAAGTGAGGGGCGTTCTAATCATCGTACATCATCGTACATCACCATGAAGAATGGTGGTCCCTTATCGGCCAAGGGTTCCCTTCCCAAAATCCCACCGCCATACATATGTCGATTTGCTCAGACACATATGACATAAATTATCCATCCATTGTCAATGGCAATTCATGTTTGTGTTCAGACAGAATCCACACTATGCTGTTTATAGGAAATCACACCCGTGTGAAGTGAGGGGCGCACTTATCATTGAACATTATCATACATCATCTCATTCCGGCCAATCACAATTCGCGTCCTCACCTTCGTCATCAATGTTTGTGTTACGCAATGTTTGTGTTTACACTATGATGTAAAATTTGGCGTAATATGACTATGTCAATGGGAATTTGTATTTGGGAGTTTGTGTTGGGCAAAGTCTGTGGACACGCAATAATAGCTGGACATAGGAAAAATCTGAGCCTTAGATATAGACAGAGTTACGCAAACTGCGTTCACTTCATGGGGCCAGTCCAATGGCGGTTCTCCTACTGTACATAGACTTCTATTCGGAATGGGGACAACCAACTGGGACAAGTCCTGGTAGGCAGAAATGCATTGGACTCAGGCAACAGCCCAGCTTTAATGATCTTAAATCCCTTTATTTTAGATTGTGTTGTAGTAATAGTAGCCTACAACATAAACATTAAAGAGACTGTACAATACTTTAAAACAGTTGGCATGTTGCACACATGCTTAAAATAGTTCTTATTTGCCGCGCCTCTGTTGAAAACAATGTCTTTCCAACTCCAGCTTGTCTCAGTTCAGGCTGCATGAACAGCGCTCGAACACTCGGTTTCTGCCCCCCTCAATATCGTAACTCTTCTATTAGATGGCTCTGGGAAAGTGAGGGGCGAACTTTATACATCATCATAAATCACATTCCAGCCAATCAAATTCAGCCAATCAAATCATCACAAATGTAATTCTGGTCAATCACTTTTGGCGTCTTCACTTTTCTGCCCTCACTTTTATCTTCAATAGAGCGCCGAAGTCCTGACGACACTCGCTCAACCCCTCGATTCCCCTGGTTCAAAGAAGTGATTTCTCTATGGAGAATAACATGGGGTCATCTTAATATCGTCTACTATAAGCGTCCAAAAATAAACAAGCTGTCTCTGCGTTATTGTCAGGGAGGTTTGCGACAGTTTCTATCAACTGTTTCTAGCGAAAATGTTACTAATTCAGCAGCAGTAACATTAGCGTTTTCTCTCAGTCAGTTGATTCTTCAATATCCATTTGAGTAAAGCGGCATGGATGATTTGTTTATTTTAACACAGTTCTTATATAAGGCAATCTAAAATCCCTCCTATGGGGATTACAATGTAGATAAAAAGTACATGAACCTGTGGATTTGCGCCCTCTACCGATATTGACGTCAGACTTCGGTACAGTATATGTACTTTTCTCAGCCAATCAAATCATCGCTATGGGGTGATCAGCCAATCAGTCACAAGCCAATGTTTGTGTTCACACAGGTCTACCCGGAAAGCTGGCAGCGCTAACCAGACTCCACCAGATGGGGCAGTAGAGAGTACACAGGTTTGCACCCATCAAATAAATATTTCTCATCAAAATATATTGAAGTAGGCCTACAGCAATACATGGCAACTTGAGGTACTCTTCTTTAATATTTCATCATGACTTTTCACAAAAACAGAATAGATATCAATGGGGGGGGGGGGGGGGGGGCTATCATATAATTAAAAAAAAAATCCTAAAAAAAGAAAAGAAATGGAGCTGGGAACTTCTCCTTTGCTCCACCCATTCCTGGGACATGTGAGAATGGTCCAGTGAGGAAAAGGGGGAAAAAATCACCTAAACAAAAAAACAGGGAAGTGGGCGGGGAAACAAACCTACCTTCTATGATGTCACTGAGCATCATGACAGTACTGAACATCAGCACATCAGCAACATTATGGACATTACAAAAGTATAATTGTCCGGGTGAAAATCACCCATGTTTAGTGTTCTAGGGTTAAGTAATGCAGATGTTTAACAATAATTTAACTCTCAAGTGTTACAGATCTAATAGGGGTCAGTGTGGTTAAGTCTCCATCATTTAGTTGGGGACCACCTGGAATCCCATCAAGGACCATTGGTGTAGCATACTGCAGGATCATGCCTAGTAAGAAATAATGGTTGTATGCAGGGGAGAATGTCAATCATTGGGTCAGGGCAGGCCAGTTGGCGGATGAATAATTCATGAATATGCACTGCTGAGCCACTCACTCCTTCACTACAAGCCGCGGTGCAACAAGGCATTTTCAAATTCTATGGTAGGCTTATAGTCATGAGTCATTTCAACATCTTCTTGATAAAAGTTTGACCTAGAGCAGATAAAGCACAAGACTGTCTGTCCACTCACGAGACACATGTGGAGCCCTGGGCAGCCGCAGCAACAACAACACAAATTGTCAATTGAATTACAATTACAATTTAGGCCTTTACAAGACGCCATTATACAGAGCAACTCAAGGTAAATTATCACATACAGGTACATACATTACATGCACGCACGCACGCACGCGCGCGCGCGCGCACACACACACACACACACACACACACACACACACACACACACACACACACACACACACACACACACACACACACACACACACACACACACACACACACACACACACACACACACAAAATAGTGCTTTTGATCGACGTTAGCATTGGGTTGCTCGGTGGTGATGTCAACAACACTGGAGCACGCCATCTTGATCGCCGCATGCACCCGCACCCATTCTATCTGTTTCTTTCAATCGCATTTATGTCCAATTCCTTGTCAAAAAAAGGTTTATTCCACGGCACATAACCGACGCTGTGATCCTGGTTATGGTTATATGCGGATATATGTAGTCCTACTTTTAGTCCTCATAGCTTAGTTATTTTTTTGTTTGTATCTATAGTTTTCGTCTTTGAAAAAAAGGTAGTCAGCGAACATTGTCTTCGAATCATCTGAATCATGCCACTCACTATGAGTTATGACTCTGCTGACTGCACTCTTGGGCATGATACATAATACTGTAGCAACGACACAGACGGCAGCATAGTGAAATATACTGTAGCGACGACACAGACGTCACTGGCACTTGAGGATGAGTGCATCTCCAAGTGGAACGTGAACGATTAGGGACGCGTCATTCTTTCAGCTGTCAGGCCAGTCCGCCAAACTGCCTGCGGTATAGTCACGGCTGCATTCAATGGTGGAAAGTACTTTTACCTAAGTACAATTTTGAGGTATTTGTACTTTAGTATTTCCAATTTCCAGTACTTTTACTTCTACTTCTACGGCTCACAATGCGTCGCGGCGCGACGCATTGTGAGCTGTAGATCGGCTATTATCAATAGATTTTGCACACATTTTGAACTTGTGAAATGGGACATTCTGCAATATGAATACTTTTACATTTAGTACTTTAAGTACATTTTGATGCTGATGCTTTTGTACATTTTCAATTCCGTACATTTACTTGTAACAAAGTACTTCTAAATTGCAGTATTGGTATACTTTTACTTAAGTAAAACTACTTTCCCCACCACTTTCAGTCAAATTAATCACTGACCTGGCCGCTGCATATATGCATGGCCGATGGAAGAGTTATGTCTTTGGCTCCCCAGTCGGACAGGCACTTAACACACCTATAACTAAAGGCCATGTGTGGTGCATCGGGGGGGAATCAAAGGCGCAGCGTGTACGTTCAAATGGATGGTGTGACATCGGCAAATGAAAGGCCACGGCAACATTGCACCGGTTCCCCCCTCATTAGATGATACGCGACCGCGGATGCAATTTTAGCCTGATCTCGGACCCGCCTGTCTTTCCAATGTTAAATGATGGATTTTATTAGATTAACAACTATATCAATCTGCGACAATCTGTGTCGTGTTCTGAAGCCATGAGCCCTGTTCTGCTTAAATTAGCCATTACTATTGCTGGTGCACCAGGGGACTGCCCATAAGTCCGACCTCCCGTTAATACGACCTACAGTACGTGGTCGGTTAAGACTGAGGTTAGGGTTAGTGACCTACGTGGTGGTTAAGACTGATGATAGGGTTAGCGACCTATGTGGCTGGTTTAGACTGGCCGGTTAAGACTGATGTGTGGCCGTTTAAGACTGAGTTTAGGGTTAGCGACCTACATGGCCGGTTAAGACTGAGGTTAGGGTTAGTGACCTACATGGCCGGTTAAGACTGAGGTTAGGGTTAGCGACCTACGTGGCCGGTTAAGACTGAGGTTAGGGTTAGTGACCTACGTGGCCGGTTAAGACTGAGGTTAGGGTTAGCGACCTACGTGGCCGGTTAAGACTGAGGTTAGGGTTAGTGACCTACGTGGCTGGTTTAGACTGGCCGGTTAAGACTGAGGTGTGGCCGGTTAAGACTGAGGTTAGGGTTAGCGACCTACATGGCCGGTTAAGACTGAGGTTAGGGTTAGCGGCCTATTTGGCTGGTTAAGACTGAGTTTAGGTTTAGCGACCTACATGGCCGCTTAAGACTGAGGTTAGGGTTAGCGACCTATGTGGCTGGTTAAGACTGAGTTTAGGTTTAGCGACCTACATGGCCGGTTAAGACTGAGGTTAGGGTTAGCGGCCTATGTGGCTGGTTAAGACTGAGTTTAGGTTTAGCGACCTACATGGCCGGTTAAGACTGAGGTTAGGGTTAGCGGCCTATGTGGCTGGTTAAGACTGAGATTAGGGTTAGCGACCTATGTGGCCTGTTAAGACTGATGCATGGCCAGAGACCATGCATCAGGTTAGGTTTCTGGTTTAAGGACTTTTGTTGCGTTTTGTTACCTTTGTACCATACTATTGTATGTATAAGTACAGAACAAAGAATGTTTGCTTTCACCATCTTTGTTGAAGAAGAGTCTGGGGAATTAAGATTTAGTCTTTCAAGAAACACTAACACACTTCCCGTTTACCGCTGCAGAAATAATGCCTCGTCTCTCCTAATCCAGGGCGCTCTCCGTGGTTTTGATCTGATGGATACTAAGCGCTTCATTTCTGACTTCTCATCCGCCTCTCGTTCAAAATATGAACGCTTTGGATCTTTTAGCAATATAATGGAAATGAAAGCAAGGTAAGCTAGCAAATTATTTCTCAGTTTTTTTCCCCGGATTGTTTCCGTGGGGGGGGGTTCAGAGTAAAAGCGGCCATGTTTTCCCTAGAGCTCCTATTTTGAAGGAATCCCGGGACTGATTGTGTTTTAAAGTGTGATTACTTTTGAGGGGATTAAGTATGTGTACCTACACCCATTGGTGTCAAGCCCATCAGTGTCAATATTATTATATATATTATATATTTGGAATCTAATGGCTATTTGTGTTTATGCTATTGCCCTGGAGTATCAATCTCCTATAGGTTAGGTTTTGGGATAGTGTTAGTAATTGGTCGGTCTAACGGGAATGTTACTGCTGCACCATCTGCACCAAAACCCCTCCCTACCAAATGTGACAACCTCGCTCTGTCTACTGAGGCTGCGAGCACATTTGATATATATGCTCTCAAAAGAGCTTTTAGAGCATTACAGTATCTGGAGTTATTGTCATAGACATGACAATGAACCGTGGAGAACGGCCAAATCCCAGAGTGGCAATTAATTTTGAAGAACTCCAGAGGTTAATATCAAAGCCATGGGTTTAGTCATGCGACTACAACATCGATACATGTAAATCAAAAGTAGATGAGCTTTTTTTTTTGTTCTCCATTAACAATGACCTTGAATTAATTGCGGGGCGCGCGCAAACTCTGTACTCTTAAGTAATGGTCCGGATCACATCCAGCAGAGCTGCTTTATAGTCGGTATCACATAAAGGCACACAGGCTGGATTTAAAACACTTTGCTATACTGCATGCCATATTAATTATCTGCACTGGAAAAGCTATACACAAACCAAATGAGCTTCCCATTGTCTAAAGCAGTGGTGTAAAGTATGAAAGGCTGTGAATGTGCAAGTAGAACTATAGTACTATGGATACGTAGATATGCATATGGTTTAAGTGTCAAAAGAGGAATGTAAGCTGCTAAAAAATGGATGCAGGGGATATAATATATTTATATATGACAGCGCATGTTTCACTCAAGTTTTCACTCAGTCAGCAATAACATAAGTTAGAGTTAGTGAGCCTCTGCTAATGTACTGTAGGCTACAGTACAATTTTAGCTCAGAACAAACCAGACTTTCCTTATCAGCTCATATAATTATAAAAGACCTCAAGGACTTTGGAATTAGCCATCTTTGCAAATGACAACGTTGGTTTTTGGGCTGATCAGATTTAGAAAAATGCATTTATCTCTGACTATTTTCCCAGATTGCGTTTTTGGTCAAAACAACATTATGCAGTGGCCCATACCATAACTAAAGAAGCGAATATTATCGCAAAATTGCCACAACATTGTGTACATCCGGGTCTCGTCTCGGGTTCCGGTGGGCCTTCAAAAATAAGGGTTTAACTGAAAAACACTGGTAGTTTTGGAATAATGAATTACTTACTTACTTAATGCATGGCGGCAGTGAATGTGCACATTGCCTGCCAAGTACGTACTTTTGGATGCATGACTACCGGTATACTCATTAGCCAATAGCCTCTCCTTAAAGATAATAATCCACTCTACTGTACTATGTAAGAGTTAAGGGGCATGAAACGCTGCAAGGCTTGTGCGAGTTCAGCCCCCTGATGGCTATTTTCTCTGGATGTGTTGTTTTCCCTCTGTTTGGTTCAACCATATCTAAAAACGACACACACAATGCATTATGCATGAAGATCCCATTGGTGTATGAGATCCTTTTGTTTACACGCAGCGTGACACAAAATCACAAATGCCTTTAAAACAGAATGCCGCTGCGGGCTGTGGTGGAAATTTAAGTGCATTTACTCAAGTACTGTGTAACTGAACAGTACAATTTTGAGGTATGTGTCGCTATGCGACACATTTAAAAAAGAAGAGAAGAGAAGAGAAGAGAAGAGAAGAGAAGAGAAGAGAAGAGAAGAGAAGAGAAGAGAAGAGAAGAGAAGAGAAGAGAAGAGAAGAGAAGAGAAGAGAAGAGAAGAGCATTCTTGGACTCTGGAGTCTTTTTGGTGCCTTGGCCGGGCCGGCCAACTTCACAACCATACTTTGCTAATGTCTTTGCTATTCCTTTGCATCTTTTCAGAGGGAAAGAAACATGGCAGGATGAACTGGCAGAATCTGGCTGGATACCTGTCCTGGAGCAGTATGCAGTCTCCCCAAGTAAGAAACAAAACAAAAGCCTACTACAATAATTCATTACATAGCTGAATCTCATAGACTCGCAGTGCCGTAACCAGGGAATAATCAGCAGGGGGTCCTTCATGTTTCCAAGGGGGGCACTTTATTTTTCAAGTTCACACCCATATAGCAAGCAAGCTCGCACATAGGCCTATACAATAAAACAACAACACAAAAGGCTTGGAGAAGGGCTACAAGTAGTTTCCAATTATACACCAGAACAAATAATATAGCCTAATTATTGTAGCCAACAGGACAAACATACAGTATATACTGTCATGTGGAAACACGATCGCATCGCACCGAACAACACAATGAACACAATGAGCATCTCCACGGCGGGAGGAAAGTAGGAAAAAAAAGACTATGCTATATGCACCAACCATTAATCATCAACAAATAGTTGAGCATTTAGGCCTAGTGTCTTTGATATGTCGCCATCTCCACGGAGGGAGGAATATGAGTAAAAGGCTATGCACCAACCAGAAACAACAAGTCTATAGTGTATTTATGTCGGGAGGAAAAGGTGCGTGTCTGTCTCTCTCCCTCCAAATGTCGGCACACGTCAAATGCTCTTTAGAGAGCGCATGCTTATTTAAGCCTTTGTTTGATTCTGTTGCGCAGTTGCGTGCTTCCAATTACGAAATCCTTTCAACGTGAAAGTAGTGTCAACTGTCAACACTGCCACTACATGCTGCACGGAATCTTTCCTGCATGGGAAACAAAATGCAGCATCTGTCTCCACGCTGTATTCCAGCCAGTCCCTGCCCTGAAACCATGCACTCACAAACAAGCGTTTTTTGCCACTATAAAGGCTTGGGTATTTGTCCCGTAACTCCCGTTTCACCTGATTTGGTGTGTCAGAACCATAGACTGTAAAAAAATATGGACAAAGCGTTCCCCGGGTCTAACATGAACGTAAAATGAAGCCTGAAATCCCTTGCATTCTAATGCACTGTAAGTCGCCATCTTTCTAGATCCGTTTTAGCCCAGCTGGCCATTGGCTGGCCCAGACAACGAGGCGGGACTTCCCCCCTTCTTCTCCGTTGGTTTTTATTTTGACTCGAGTGGGAGGGGAATCCCGATCATAGACTGTAATGGTAGCCACACCCCTCAGAACATGCGCGACTTTATGGTCATTTTTTAAATAAATGGGACCATAATTTTCCAAAAAGAATATTATGACATTAGAAATGAGACTTTAAACTAGTGACTGGAAGCAGAAAGTATTCATGACCATGTTTATTAAGGTAATACAGTCTAGGTGAAGTTGGGCCAAAATACATGGGCCTCTATGGAGCTAATATGGGGCTTTTTGGGTCCAGTCCAGCGCCACAACAGGCCATTATATGAACTACCGATTTCAAATGAGGCTTCACGAAATATCTGGCTGACTGCCCCCCTGGTCAGAACCAATATCCTCTGGTGGAGAAGCATGCAGTGGTGGTGGTGGTGGTGGAGCCTTTCGGACCTCCACCGTGGAGGTCCGAAAGTTGAGCTGCTGCGACCGGCTGTGGAGGTTGCTGCAGCAGTGGGGGCCTGCTGCCCTGGCTCTGCCTCTGCCTCGGTGCTCGAACAACTACCCGCAATATTAACAACAGGCGACCTGGCGGTGGTTTCAGTACCGTCTTCTTTGTCATCATCAGTCTGCCTTTCTGAAGGTGCTGGTGGGTTAGAGTTTGGCGTATTGGACTGGGGGGGGCACCAAGTCTATCTGCATTGCCCCCTAGTGCCCCCCCGTGGCGACGGCGCTGTAGACTCGTACACAGTAACATACCTGCATGCATTATGTAACGTAGGCACTGAATAGATCACTGTAAGGATGTGGTATTATGCTTTTATAAATAAAAAAGTATAGCTAATTGTAACCTTTCTTTGCTATTCAGCAGGTCAGAGGATGTGCATCTACGGGGACCCGGCCTACGCTCTCCAGGCCCCTTTCCGCAATGCACAGCTAACTCCTGAGATGCTCTTAAACATGGGGCCATGAGTGAAGTCAAGGTGTCTGTGGAGTGGATCTTCGGGGACATCGCAAACTATTTTAAGTTTATAGATTTAAAAAAGAACCTTACCCCTGTAACACCCAGCGTTGGAATAATAAACATATAACAAACATATTTGAATTAATTCATTAAATTAAATATATTTTTTTCTGTTCTTTTTTCACCTAAATGTCATCTTTGATGTTCATTGCAATGCCATTGGTCATGATATTTGCATATAAATACCCCCCACAGAGGCTGAAATTCACACAAATTAAAAATCTCTGGACTTTAACCCTGATAAAAGTAAGTAAAATGACTGTAATATATGTTTTTTTCTAGAACATGTTTTATTTATTATTGTGAAAGATATCCCTCAATTGTAAATAATTTTTGCATTATTTTTTGTTAAACTATTCTGTGTGTGGCATCCATGCATGTGATCAATATCAATATACATTATTATAAAGTCTGTCCGTCATGTTTGTGAACAAGCGCGAGTGGAGGTGAGCTGGCTTAAAACTGACTTGCCGACTTTCAAACATGCCATTCATTAGGCTAATGTGGTCTTCTGTTTTTTATATAGGGCTACATAGCCCTATTCATTTTTCAATGTGAATCGGATCGGCAGCACGCTGCTGTCTGCCCCCCCCCCCCCACACACACACACACACACACACACACACTACACACACCCTGCACACACACACACACACACACACACACACCGACCGACAGTCAACTGACTCAAGGAGCTCCGTAACAAAACAATTTCAATAGGCCTGCCGCCTACTGCAGGCATTATACTACACTAAACAATGTTGGATTCGTACAGTGCAGAATGCAGATAAGCCTATATGTTCTTATTATAATTGTGAGTTTGTTTTTTAACATGCGCGAGAGCCGATCTACAAGCTCACAACGCGTTGCACTGCGAGTAGAAATCTGTCAAGTGAGAAGCGCAATCGCGCATGCTATAGTAATATCCTAATAAATAAATAAAAAAGTGTCGGGCTTGCACTGCAGGGGCAGTTTCTGTATGGGACTCTAGGCCAACTTGCCTATAGAATGCATGCATTTAGGCATACAAGTGCACTCAGCTTTTATTATATAGGCTATAATTTCTTTATGTGCTGATCGACCAATATGTTGGGGACACATGCCTACATATTTTATCTGAGATTTGGGAACAATTTATTGATTCAGCATGAAGACTAAAGCCTTCTGAATAAATCTATATGCAAGTGTATGCTTCCGCAAATTTCTCCGCCACCTAAAGAGGTCCCGTAGGATTTGACGGAGTTTCCGAACAACCTACGTGAGCGTCAAGTTCACGGCCATTTCCATGAATTTGGGAAATCCACGTAAATGCCTTTCACGTCATTATATCAGCGGAAACGCGTTGAAGAATCAGGACCTTTGTGTGTGCGTGCGTGTGTGTGTGTGTGTGTGTGTGTGTGTGTGTGTGTGTGTGTGTGTGTGTGTGTGTGTGTGTGTGTGTGCGCGCGCATGTGCGTGCAACCAGCCTTTTAAATGGGTGCAGATGATGTGCAATTCAAATACGAAAGCAAATATGGCCACTAAATTATTCAAAAGGGAAACTCTCAGAAGACACCCGATTTGAATTTACATTCTCCCCTCGACACTTGCGTTTAAAGGAGTGTGTTTCACTTGGAAACTGACTCGAATCCACCACTTTAGAGGGGGAGAGGGGAGTGACTTGTGACTTGGGGTAGAGACATACGGTATAGGGCTCTACTTTCGTCCATGCTAAACCCCTTATTCCTAAACTACTTTGCCTTTTTTACTATATTGAAAAACATTTTTGAATACCGTAGTTAAAATAGCCAATCTACAAGCTCAAACTATTCAAAAATGTCTTTAAAAATAGTAAAGAAATATATATATGGGGACATGGACAAAACTAGAGCCATTAATTTATTTTCAAATCAAAAGTTTGCGAGCCCGCTCATGTGAAAGGTTAATTATGTTGTTTCATATTCGTCGCGTGCAAGTGATTACCCCAGTCCAGAAAGACATTCTGTTGGATTAGGCTTTCAACTCCCTGGCCATTTATTTTATTTATTTCTTTGTAAACACTGTATCTCCATGGTGACGGTGTTGTGTTGAAAACTCTCACTTGACGTGCGACCTCACAGTATCCAAACCTATAGCCTCTCTACTTCAAATAAAGCTGACATTAATTTTTAAACTAAACTTGCTAGATGAGTGTATTGCATATTGTCTCAGTAGGGGGGCATTAAAAACTAGGACACAATCTTCCCCAGCATGGATGTGTTGCTCCTTGTATTGCATATTATAATACATCCATCTCAAGCGTCTCAATAATTTAAGCACCATATGTTGTTCTACAAAATATATGCAGTACAAACACATTTTAGTTTTTGTACTGCATGTTTCCACCAAACTTTTTAACCAATACCAAATTACTGTCAAGAACATTAACACACTATACCTGCTTTTATTGGAAAACAAACTCAAACAAGTTTCCTAAATAGTCTACTCCATCATGCAGGGGCGTCGTTTGACACAAAGAACATAAAGTTGTCAGGACTTACGAGAGATATATATCGACAAGATCTATGAGCTAAGTGTGATGTAGCCTTGTTGTGATCTTTTTGGTATAATCCATATAATAGCCTGCTGTACATAATTTATAATGCACTTTTTTGTTCGCGTTTATAGTTTCATGATGTCACTTGACGGCAATTTGTCGTGAAATAGTTCCGTCATTTGGCTCCAGCTCTCTCCATGTCATTGACAGAGTCACTGTGCTTGTAGCCCTATTATATCCCCATCAGTTCCAAAAAGAGGGTTTTTATAGATTCTCGCAGCTCGCTCATTGCAACAAATTGATGAATGATGTAATTTTGTGACATGTCGTACAACTTTGAGCTGTGATGTGAGTATATCTGAAGATGCCCGCGGATGGCTTTATCATTCCTTCTGTGATGGGATCAATGCGTTGACTGATCTGTTAACGTTCCCGTTTCATGTTAGGACTCTTTGTATAATCATTTGTTTCGCAAAAATCCGTTTCTCCGCCAAGGTCACTTCACAACTCAGGTGTGTGTGTGTGACTGTGTGTGTGCGTGTGTGCGCGTGCATGCGTGCGTGCCATCATCGGGTCTCTTGCTCGGCGACGGGGGCGTCGCCACGCGTAGAGCCAATCATCTGAACCGATCTTCTCCACTTGGGTCAGTCCAGTGCTACAGGGGCTCAGCATCAGCCATCGACAGGCCCATTTGATGTACATACAGTAGGTCACCACTGGATGGATATCGTAACTATAAGTGCTCATAGGTAGCCTAACTAAAGTCGCTCGGCACGGCGACTCGCTCGGCTAGCGCCTCGCTCGGTGGTGCCTCACGTGTCTCAAGGCCACCAGACACGGCGCGCCTCCGTCATTGACATCAGTGACACAAAAATACTATTATCACCCGTCACGATAGGTGATAATGACATACTGAAACAGTGAGTATGTGGAAAATGTCCATACTGGGCCCATTGCATGGTCCTGATGACGGTTGATTTCGCATATTCTATGCACTGAAACAGTCGAATGGGGTGTATTTTTTGGGGTGGATGAGACAAAACACGCATAAGTGCGAGTCAGGTTAGACCGTATTTGGAGCTTCCTGCTGTAAGACAACAGTGCTGTGCTAAACCCACTGAAAGATATTACTGTAGGCCTACGTATATGCATGTTCTGCATCATTAAACATAGACTGTATAAGTGTATAAGGCCCAAAACGCACGGCACCAATGCACTTCTTGCTACAAAACAGTTTTAAGGACACGTCACACCAATGCAACTCCTTGCAACAAAACAGTTTTAAGGACACGTCACACCAATGCAACTCCTTGTAACAAAACAGTTTTAAGGACATGTCACACCAATGCAACTCCTTGTAACAAAACAGTTTTAAGGACATGTCACACCAATGCAACTCCTTGTAACAAAACAGTTTTAAGGACATGTCACACCAATGCAACTCCTTGTAACAAAACAGTTTTAAGGACATGTCACACCAATGCAACTCCTTGTAACAAAACGGTTTTAAGGACACGTCACACCAATGCAACTCCTTGTAACAAAACAGTTTTAAGGACACGTCACACCAATGCAACTCCTTGTAACAAAACAGTTTTAAGGACACGTCACACCAATGCAACTCCTTGTAACAAAACAGTTTTAAGGACACGTCACACCAATGCAACTCCTTGCAACAAAACAGTTTTAAGGACACGTCACACCAATGCAACTCCTTGTAACAAAACAGTTTTAAGGACACGTCACACCAATGCAACTCCTTGCAACAAAACAGTTTTAAGGACACGTCACACCAATGCAACTCCTTGTAACAAAACAGTTTTAAGGACACGTCACACCAATGCAACTCCTTGTAACAAAACAGTTTTAAGGACACGTCACACCAATGCAACTCCTTGTAACAAAACAGTTTTAAGGACATGTCACACCAATGCAACTCCTTGCAACAAAACGGTTTTAAGGACATGTCACACCAATGCAACTCCTTGCAACAAAACGGTTTTAAGGACACGTCACACCAATGCAACTCCTTGCAACAAAACGGTTTTAAGGACACGTCACACCAATGCAACTCCTTGCAACAAAACGGTTTTAAGGACACGTCACACCAATGCAACTCCTTGCAACAAAACAGTTTTAAGGACATGTCACACCAATGCAACTCCTTGTAACAAAACAGTTTTAAGGACACGTCACACCAATGGAACTCCTTGCATGTATGCAACTACTACTCGTGACCAGGATTTTCTTTTATAATTGTGCATTATGTTTGCAAATAACATTGAGAGTCAATTTGACTTTGCATTTTGCAAATCACAAGATACGTTGAATGTGGAATTGTAATGGGAGCACTTATGATGGAAAACTGTCTCAATCATCCCCTCACAATACTGCACACGCCCACCAACCCACCGCTCTACCTCGTAATTAAAACCCTCCAGCCACAGCTTGGCATATCATCTGAAGCCCTGCACCTGTACCCCTCACCAGTCACTCTCTCAACACCCCCCATCCCCCCCACCCCCAAATGGTGGATTTGACTCGGTTTCAAAGTGAAACACGCGCCTTTAAACGCGGGGGAAATGCAAAATAATTTGCATTTTCTGAGAGTTTTCCTATTGAATAATTTAGTGCCATATTTGCTTTCATATTTGATTTGCACGTCATCTGCACCCGTTTAAAAGGCTGGCTCCACATGTGCGCACATACATGTGTAGCCAGCCATATGTGCAAGTGCACACATCACGTGCGCACGCAGCCACATGCACACACACGTGCGTGCGTGCGTGCGTGCGTGCGTGCGTGCGTGCGTGCGTGCGTGCGTGCGTGCGTGCGCGCACGCGCACACACACACACACACACACACATACACACACACACACACACACACACACACACACACATATACACACGGCTGAATAAGAGCTAAGCTGGTTTACAGCCTATATACATCCATGACTTATTATGCCTTTTAGACACATAGGAGGCATTCCATTCAATTAATATGCAGATTAGTTGCATACTGTGCGCTTTATGTATCCAACCCTTCCTCTCTTTTCTTTTATGATCTGACTATCTATGGCAATGAATGGACAATTTTGAGTGTTTGTGTAAACAAACATTGAATGCCTTTCACAATGAATGGGCAGCTTTGAGTGTTTATGTAAACACAATAATTGCGTAGCACAAACATTGAAGTTGAAGGGTGAGGACGCAAATTCTGATTGGCTGGAATTATATGATGTATGATGACGGATGTACGATGATGAAGAGCGCCCCTCACTTCACACGGGTGTGATTATTTTTAGTAAAATAATCAATTATGCAATACAAAAATACCTGTGTACAAGTAAAAGTCTGGGATTCTAAATGCACTTGAGTAAAAGTACAAAAATATCCGCATCAAAATGTACTTAAAGGGATAGTTCCCCCTCCCACTAATATTGCCAGCCAATGACAAGGTCAGGTTACCCCTGTGATCATGTGTAAGTATTGTGTATGGATTTATCCCGTCAAAACCATGTTTTGGCTACAAATGGTTACATTTTTCGCATTTGCGGCGCCCCCTATGGACGAGAAAAAGCCCTCCCAGTAATTTTGCCAGCCAATTACAATGTCACGTCACCCCTATGATCATGCGTAAGTAATTCGGAGGGTATTTTATTTATCCCCCAAAAATCATGTTTTCGCGACAAACGGTTAAATTTTTCGCATTTGCTGCGGTGAAAATGGAATTGCTTTTGGCTCTGGGTTGAGTAACTCTGGCTCTGGGTTGAGTAAGTGATTCAAATTTGGGATCGAAAGTTGCGCTAATATTTTAGAAATAGGTCAACAATACAAATGACGTTTAGTTTTGTGAATTCATTTACTTTTACTGCGTGGCCCCCACAAAATGACCGGAACTATACTTAATATTTCACCAAAACCAGAGCAGAACTCCCACCAATCAATTAATTAATCGGGCAATCAATGAATACAGTTGCAACCACTATATTAATGTCAAGTATTTCATACAGCTTAATGCATTCAGGCCTGATGTCGAAATTAAAAAAAAAAAAATCTAAATCATGACAATTTTCGGAAAGATTTGAGGCACATTTTAACGATTTTTCAAAAATAGCTAATTATAACATAATGTATGTAACCACCAAAAGGGGTTCCCGCTCAAAATGGGTTAAGTTAAAAAACATGAACTATCCCTTTAAAGTACCAAAAGTAAAAGTATTCATTGTGCAGAATGTCTCATTACGTTTTCAAAATGCATTGTGAGCTTGTAGATTGGCTATTTTCAAATGGTCGGAATTAAATAGGCAATGTATGTTTTCACAATATAATCTACAAAGTAATAGTAACTAAAATTATTTTGTTCCCCCCCCCCCCCCCCCCCCACACTGCTCTGCCTTTTTTAATGCCTCTGTACAAGTTTTGCCTTTGTTTTTTGCTTTCCACTGACCTTGCTCTGTTTTAATGTTGTTTGATGTTTTTAGTGCTTAAATGTATTTTGACTGTGCCTTGATTTTTATGTTGTTGTTGGGGAGAATGGTGTGCTGCACAGCGGCAGCACTGCGGCTCAGCGTGCCTGGTATGGCCTGAGGCCTGACTCACACCTTCACAGATTGATGTAGGCCTATAGCTAATGCATGAGACTTGTTTAATGATGCAAGCTCGCAATGCATTTCCAATGGGAGTCACGTGGTTTGACACAACATTTTTGTTGTATGAGGGGGAGGGGGGCAGTCGAAACACAGCCTAAAGCCGTACAACAAAAATGTTGTGTCAAACCATGTGACATCCATTGGAAATGCATTTTGGCAAGATGTAATTACCCTTTGTTTAGATCTAGCATCCAACAATGTTGTATGCTAGTTGCGAAGGTGTGAGTGCCTTAATGTTTTTTGTCTAGTTTTGTGTGTACAGCCTGTGTGTACAGCCGAGATGCACTGCTGGCACTACGACCGACGGAGATCTGAACCAGTGTTATTTGGACACTGTGTTTGATGGGTTCGACCAATATGCCAAGGATGCAACGAGGAAAAATAACATTCTGGGCAAGTGCTATGTGAACTTGGCTTTTGTAGCCAAGGTTGGGCCACCTATGGAGACCTCTGATCATAATGTTGTGTGCTTAACTCCAGTTTACAAGTCAAAACTAAAGAGGGGGAAGCTGGAGAAGAAAATAGTTAGGACATGGACAAACAAAAGCAGGGAACAAATCAAACGCAGCTCGCGGAGTCAGTCAACCTCAAGGGGCGTTCTTGCCATGCTCAAAGGCTCATTCTATACTCAAGGGGTTAACATGCTGCATTACTATGTGGACGTATAAGTGTGTGCAAGTCTCACACGTCATTCGCCGATGCGGCAGTCAGCTGACCAATTGGGCAGGCTACTTGAGCTCACTATACTCCATGCTCTTCATGCCTTCCTCTGCTCATGGTTCCCGGTTGTATGTGATGTTTTCTCCCACCACCACCCCAGCACCACCGGTGGGCTCTGCTATTTATGCTCCCCATGGGGGGGTTATTGTATATCTATCTCCCTGCTCTTATGTTTTATGATGTTGCTTAATCATGCCGAGCAGGGAGAAATCCAGCAGAGCCGAACGCCAAGTCAAATATCATATGCACACTTGTTACTCATTCTGCAATAAATATTGTTTAATCTATTCGTGAGTTGTCTGACTGAACTAAAAGCATGCCTGGGCTGGACCGATTGGGACACTTTTGGAAATGGTTCATTGGATGAAATCACTATATATGGTCACAAATTATTACATACATTTCTGTGTTGATTTGGTTTTCCGAAAAAGGAGATAAAAATCTACCCAAAAATCTACCCAAATGTGACCAAGAGGTAATAATTATAAATGAGGTAATAAATGAAAGGAAAACAGCCTTCATAAACCAAGATCTCAGTGCACTGAAATTCACAAATTAACAGAAGAAAAGCTAAAAAAACTAAATGATGCAGGCAGAATTGGCACATGGCCAGCGTCTAGACGTCTAGACTAATAATCATAAAAAGGTATGGGACACAATGAAATCTATGACAGGAATGTCAGCCCCAACCAAACCTATCACGACAGACTATGAACCTGGCCTTGCTGACGACCTAAACACTTTCTTTGCCAGATTCGAATCATTGGACAATTATTCTTATAAGTGCACTGATATACTTTTGAAGTTGGTACAACGCATGTTCAGGAGGAAGACCACACTTACAAGCTAAGATCGTTGGCCTCCTCTGCCACCATGCCACGCTAACTCTATCCCTAGCCTCAGGTACCAAGCTCAATCATCTACACCATTTACCTGCCATGGTTACCAATGCCAGCTCCACCCTCACCACTCACCGAGACCTCACTGCCATGGCAACCACCAGCTCTCTGCCCTATCGCTGCCCCCGCTGCATCAAGGGAAGAGTATATATGCCAGCCTGTTCCACCAGCCACTCGTGCATCGTATCTCGTAACCCTCCCTCCCTCCCGATTCTGTTACTAACTCTCGTTCTCCAGTTTCAGGTTCCGACGGGGGTCTCGTATTGGGGGCGTGTCCGTACACAACCAGAAGGACGCCCCGCTACTCAGACCCTATGCCAAATACTCAGGGTATTCTACCCCCCCCCGGAACCGGGCCTTCGACACCCCCTCCCCCCACAGGGCTACGCCCTATCATCCTCCACTTCCCTCCCAGGGGCCTAGTCTCACTAACATCCTCCTCCCCCTCACTCCCTCAAGATTCCCTCTGTAGCTCCAAATCAACCTCTCATCCTCACTCCCCCTCCCCACCCCCTCCTTTCACTCATTCATCCAGCCCCTCGGAAACCTCCTACATCCTCACACCCCCTACCCTTCCCCTCTTCCCAACCCGACATCCTCCTCCCTTCCCCCCTTCCCGAACGGGACTCATCCTCACAAACAGTCAAGGCCCTCCAATGCATATCAACTATGCATCAATCTACTCATGCATCATTCCAATGCATCATTCATTCAATGCATCTCATTCCTATGCATCATTCCTTCTCATGTTCCACCTTTTCTAAATAAATGCTAAACCATGTTAAACGATGTTCGATTGTGTGTGGTCTGTACTAGTGAAAAGGCTGTAAAACCTGCCCCCTCAGACAGAATCATCATCATCTTATTATTAAAGTTTTCAAGTGGAGTAAAAGTACAATAATTGGAAATACCTCAAAATATGTACTTTAAAGGACACTTCACCACTTTTCAACGAATACCAAACAACTCGCCCGTTTACAAACTTGCCCCTGTGAAATGTTTTAATGTAGTTAACACTTAACAAGAGAATCGGTTGGATGGCACTTACACCCACCTTCTAATGAGAGCGCAAAATCTGTCTTGGAAGAGCCACCCATCGACTAATCTAATATACGGCAACCTTCCCCGTGTTTCTTCACTGGTACGATCCAGAAGAGCACAGTTTGCCGGCCACTGCTACAGAGCTGACAATGAGGTTATATCTTCCCTTCTTCTCTGGAGTCCTGCCTCAGGGCGGACCAGAGGTAGAAAGCTGTCGTTCCCTGATGTCATCGCTAGGGACACATGCTTCAGTAGGCAGGAATTGGGGGTGGCAATGAAGGACCGGGAAGATGAGTTAACACTTAATTTAGTATTTCCCTCCCTCTGAAATCAGAAATTATCTTAACTCATTTAAATTTTCTACACTTCCATGTAGCCCATGTTTTGTAATTTTTGCATCATCATTATGCCCGTGGATATACAGAGTGAACTTAACAAAAAATAATTAATATGATAATACCTTTTAAATAATCACCAACATCAATTATGTTTATGTTTGTTATTTACAGCTAGGTAGAGTAGTGGGGCGAGATGGAAAAGGGGCGACCGTACCGGTTACCCTTTTCAACCTATCTTCATATAATTGGTCCTCACTAATGATCGTGATAAAATAGCAATTTTTACTCCGTCTGTGTCTCATATAGGAGGACTGTGGGCAGTTCAGAAACCCGTCCACCAGTGACATCACAGATGGGGAATCCAAGCTAATAGAGCGCCAAAGTCCTGACGTCACTCGCTCATCCCCTCGATTCATAGTCACATACCAAAATAAAATAAAATCGGGGGCAGAGCATTCACACATCATGCCCCCCTGTCTCTGGAATGCTCACCCACAAACAGTTAGAGATGCCAACTCACTAGACATTTTTTAATCTAGTTTTAGTGTTAATATAAAGTTTGATAATGAAGAGTAAAATGGTTAAATGTTTTAACTAGAAGGGATACAGACCTGCCGTGACGTCACTAAGGCAGCGACGCAGTGTGCCTTCAGCAAATGCCTTTCAGCACATCTAAATAAGAAAGCTGCGGAGAACTGTTGCTTTGTGTTCACTCTTTAATGTGTTCTGTTAGTAATCTAATCCCCCCTGGCTCTGATGTTGTATTGTTGTTGCCGAATATAAGACGACTCTGATTATAGGGTTTGCAGGCTACTGCAGACCACTGTCCTAAACACTGTTGCATGGCAGTTGCCACGGCTTAGGAAAATGCACTTGCAAAAGCAAGACGCTGATTTACATAACGTGTGTCAGACCATTGGTTTCCTTTACAGTTTTCTTTTACCGATGCCGCCAGGTCAGCACATTATATAGGCACGAATCGATGCACACACATGCACGCACACGTGCACACGCACACACACAAGCACACACACACACTGCTCACCTCTCCTGGAGACAAAGCCATGCTTCACTCACTGTCCCTTTGTAAGGCCCTGGCTTAGACGTGAGTTAAGAGATTTCACTTTAAATGGCTTCGTATATTATTGATCCGTTGCAATGATGGGGAGTACAGGTAGGCCTACATACATCCTCTCAAAAGACGTGGCCTCCCGTGGTGGAGCGCATATTATATCCCTACATGTTTGCCACTGAAAGAGCACACAACATTGTTTGATTGATGAATTTATTAACAGATTGGAGAATTAAAGTACATTTCAAGCACAGCTCAATGCAAAACTGTTAACTGTGGACGACACCATAAAGTGTTACACTTGTTTACAATATAGGGCCCACCATGTTCAATTCATCATAAAGGCTATAGGCTGTCGACCACTAACTAGAGTAATGGGCTGCTGCATGCAACATGGCTGTTTGTCACGGCCTGACATGCACAGGGGGACGGGCAGCATGTTTTATCCACAAAGGCATTAATCCAACCTCCCGCTAATGAAAACACTGATCACATCGCTAGCAGTGTTGATTTCGTCGACAAAAACTAAGACGAAACATTTTCGTCAACTACCTTTTTCGGCTGGCATCTGCTACATAAAGCATCTGGCGTCCTGGCGTCCAAGGAGTAAATTCATGTTGCAAATATTAATGCATGTCTGCTACCGGTCATTTACACAGCACATCCTCTGAATCCATACATTGCTGAAGGTTAGTGCAGACATTAATTTGGCCCAATCGATATCTCCTTATTTAGTATAGTGCTCTCGAAGGCCAACTGTTGCCTTGTGGGAAAAGTGACAATGCATATTTCCCAAGAGTGTTTTGCAGTTCTCTATTTGGATTGTCGAGAACATTCATCAGAAGGACGCCTTTCACTTATGCGTGAATGATAGATGGCCACGTCCAAAGAGAATGCATCACTAGGACAGGCTTTTACGATAATTATTAACATCAAGTTGTAGTCATTTTTCAAAACGCTGGACGCATGAGACAGTATGGGAGTGGCCATGTTTGCAGCAGATGTGCGTTGACAGGTGTTTATTGGATGACTTGGCAGGCGGCACTTTCATTCAAGGAAAGTGCACAAATTTGTCACAAATGCATGAAATGTGACAGATTTCTGAGAGTGTTCGAATTTGACGCCATTCCTTCTTCTAAATAGTATTTTGTTATGTAAAGTGACTTTACATAAAGAGTAAAAGCGCTAGATTAAATCTGGTAGTGGAAAGTAACTGGAAAGTACATTTACTTAAAGTACCACTTTTCAACCTATCTTCATATAATTGCTCCTCACTAATATTCATCATAAAATGCCACCATTGTTTTCCTACTCAGTCTGTGTCTCATTGAAGGGCTAGCTGTTGGCAGTTCAGAAACCCGTCCACCAGTAACATCGTCGTTGGGCAGATTTTTTTATCTGTCTGTCTGTCTGTCTGTCTGTCTGTCTGTCTGTCTGTCTGTCTGTCTGTCAGGTCAGCACATTAGGCACGAATCGATGCAGCACATGGGGGTGCATACTGCACATGCACATGCACGCATGCACGCACAATCTAGATAACCTAAATAAATAGGCAGTCTAGCTTTACAATATAGGCCTACAGTATACAGTTGCATATTTAGGTTCACCTGCAACCAAAACGTGATGCCTCTTGTGCTCCTACATAATGCACAATCCGATCCACAAAGGAACGTAAATAAACTATATTTGTTTCCCAAAAGTTTTCACAGGCTATCTTTAAACCCTTTGAAATGTTGGATGGGCATAAAGCAGGGAGGGAGGGAGGGAGGGAGAGTGTCTGATATACAGTATGCACTGAGCCCAAGTTAAAAACAGCCATGAACTTAAGCTACCCACCCAGGTGCTGGGCCATGTTGGAACCGGATGCTTATTATCACCCACAGACAGGTTAGCTTAAGGCGCTATCATATCTGGTAGTGCAGACCCCCACGCACACAGTACCGTCAGTCTGTGTAGCTAGCCTGCCCGCCCACCCACCCACCCACCTCCCGCTTCACTGGAACCGCTGAGCTGTGAGTCAACAGTGTTCTTTTGCTGCCACTGCCGTCAGAATGCATAACAGTTCAGGCAGTTTCAGGTGAAACGCTGCTGGGATGTGTGCCTTTTCTGCCTGCAGCCTTTCTGTCAGTGATTCTTTCAGAGGTTGTTGTTATTCCCTCAACCAGCTATAGCTATGGCACACTGACTGCACCGTCTGTGATGTGGCAGTATAAACACAAAATCTCTTCTGGGGTTCCCTCCCTGGCACAAAGTATTTTTTGAGATGGGTGTCCACGGCCAAAGGCAAGACTCTGTCTCTGATTGGCTTACCCTCAAATCGTACCTTATTATGTTACCAAGGATCCTATGCGATCCTAATTGGCTCATTACTATGAGAGTATAGATCACCGGCCAGTTAGACAGATAGGGGTCGATTTAGGACTTCTATTTTACTTACTTCTATATTACTAATCTAATTACAGTATTATGATCTGGGGGCGTGTAGTATGTCATATTGCAATTTTGGGCATGTTAAGAAGCGCTTTTGACACCCCGCGGAGTGCGCAAAACGGCCTTGAATTAGTCATGGGTGTGTTTAAGGCGTGTTTGAGACGTACCCAATCAACATGTCCGTACTATTCTCTTTACCAGTCAGCTGATGTCACATACGGAATGCGCACTTTGGGGATCGTGGTATGACATTTCTTCAGGCTGGCACCATAGAAGACATGACATGCCTTTGTCACATTTGGGTTAATTATTCCTATTGCACTGCATGCTGTCACCTTTATGCCTCAAAAGAACAGACCCACCTTTCAGATCGGAATGGAATTGCGAGTAGATAGCAGCATATTGACAAATTGGCAATCCATGCAATTAATTCGATAACGATAGAACCATGTACAATACAGCGAATGAAAGCAAGATTCCTAAGGAATATGGAGATTTTTACATTTAATAAAACGGTTGAGAAATGAGAGAACCATGAGTGTTTATAGGCTAATATCAACGTTTTTTTATGAAAGACCAAACGGGCTGTGAACTTGAAGAGCTCAATCACCATCCCGACACGGAAGAAATATAGCCTAGTGCATGCATGTATATGCACTGTTGCACTTGCACACAGTAGCCTACACACGCTCTTTATTTGTTTCTATTGAAAAACACCAGTAAAATAACGTTTATTATATTTTATTTCATTCAAGTCACGACGAAGGAATGAGTTGAATGCGTGCTGCGTAATGCTGTGGCCCCGATGGTATGGTCTTCGCTGAGTTCGCTCGTAGCATTTTATTGAAGAAGACTTGAATCGGGTGTGATACAGCATATGAAAGCACATTTCCCACGGATTATGGAGATGTTTTTATTTATTTTTAAGGTTGAGAAATGAAAGAATTATGGCCGTTTCTAATCTCAACATTTAAAAAAAAAAAGACGCAAAACTGCCATGTCTCATAGAAACAAGTAAATAGGTCTATAAAAATAAGCGCATATAACAGGGGTCTGTAACCTATTTTAAATGAAGTGCCATGTTTTTATTTTCTAAATAGTGAGTCTGCCATATCCAGATTAATTTGAATGACACCACATTAAAATAAAAAAACATATTTTGATTGTCCACAAATATAAAGTTCTTCCTTCTTTTTAAATATGTTCTTGCACATTGTTATAATGATCATTATATATCCCCCTGCAGTCAGAGTTCATAGTTTTAATGAATGAATGTGATGCATTGTGAGCTGGTATAGATCTGCTATTTTCAAAAGTAATCTTTTTATTTAATTTTTGGATTAGCTGTCCTTAGTTGGGCAAATGCATTCATCTGGGGATCCTTGACATGGGAATGTGCTGTGTGAGGATCACTGGTTTAAACAACATTAGGAGAAAAGCCCAAATAACCACTTTAGAAACAAGAAAAACAACCACACAGAAAGCAACTTTACAGAAAAATAAGCCGCTTATAATAAACAGACATGGCAACACTCTACCAGCCTCTCAGAGCCGCTCAAGTGTCAAATCAAACAGTGCTTTTTGCGTTTATGAGGTGGTCAGACCCACGTCTAATCGTTATGCGCTGAGTGTCTTTAGGTCAAGGGGCTTAATAGCAAATTGCGCAAAGCGAAAATAATTAACATATGGACACTCCCACAATGCTAAAATATTCAGGACCGCGGTAAGCCATAATGTGTGTGCGTTCAACACGGGTCAGTGCGTTCAACACGGGCCGATATGCCTTTCATAATACGAATGTGCGCAGAGCGAGGCCAATTTATGTATTTCCATTGGTAAAACGCACCTTCAAAATCTACCCGATAGACTCCTAACTCTAACCCTAACCTGGACCAGTTCAGTTTACATCAAATAACACAGGTGATGCACCCATTTAAATAACAGTAGCCTAACTGTGACAGTGTTACTGCATGGGAAAAGTGCTTCTCAAATTAGTAAACACAGCTGGACACTGGATTGTTGTAGGCTATACCTTTGGGGATGAGCTTGTTTCAATGCCTCAATAAACAGGTACTCAGGCTTGGCCATATACTTGCAGATTGGCCATGCTACTTGTCAGCTTACTCTCCCCTATGAGAGGTTCTATTTAACTATCCAGTGATTCTGCTGACAGATTGTCATAGCTTTTGAGAGATTACTGCAGCATCGATTATTTCCATTACACTATGTCAATGTAATTATTACACCAGAGAAACAAATTTAAACGATATTATTATCAGATAAATAAGTTGACACACTGTATATAGAGGACAGAGCGCTGTCATTCCGGTTCTACTTTTGATTTATTACAAACACAATCTTATCGGCCAACATGTTCACAGTACAGCTTCTCATCATTCTGCCTTTGAGATTGTTTTCCACCTCATGTCTCACCTCATGCGTGTGGTCAATGGATTGTTTCTATTTCAAGACTATTGGCTGTTGGATTCATCAGGACCTTTTTTTTGTTCCTCATCTGAACTCGTCCACATCTTGATACGCAGACGGAGGAGAACAGAGAGATCTGCTATCAGGGGCCACGTCGATGCTACATGTGCTCATATTTTTGATGCATTCAGGTCGGACCATAGCATTTCCGCATTGCATCGCATGTTCCCGCGCGTCAGACCTTTGGTGTGTCGGATCTGCGTGTGCACCCTGTACATATTACACGACAACTGTTTTGACCGCGACGGTGGCGTGGTTTTCACCTAGTATTGTATTTACGGAATTTCCAATCCGTGCTATTTCACTGTGTTTGGGTGACTTCGGGTTTGACGTTATTTACGATTCTGTGCTATTGGGTTACAACTCGGACAGGGCTGAATCGGCTCTACAACGTTCGACAGGCAACTCGCGATCGATGTCTCTCGTGGCTGAGGTTCGGTAGTGACGGCGCCCAAATCTTTCAGAGCGAACGTTTTTAACATAATTCCTGGGGGTCCTTGACATGAAATAGTTTGAGAACCAATGATGTAGAAACAAAGGATTTTCAGAAAACTGTCATGATTTAGAAGACATTTTTTCTCAGGTCTAAATGGGTTAACAATTAACCCATTAAAACTGCATTAGGCTGATTCTACAAATCCACTTTTTTTGGCCAGAAAATTAAACGTGTCCACCAGACATAATTCGATTCACTGAGCCACCAACAGATCTGGTCAATGTAGAAAAAAAAACTGATCTGGTAAATGTAGAAAAATGCTATCGACCAGATCTGTATGTGGCACACTCGAGTGTAGGAGCATATAGGCTTTCAATATCATAAAACTGCCTTTGTTTTGGTGAGTGGCAAAATCATATTAGTTATTTTTAATACAGTTTAGACATCACACTTTACAGTCTAAGGGAAGTACACCCAGTCCCTGCGGTATAGTGACAACTTGCAGCTCTCTGAAACAGAGCTACAGTTGCTGTGTGTATAATAGGACAGCAAGCAAAAGAAGAACAGAAGACCCCTTTACGCAGGACAAACCCACCCTTTTGTTGCTTCTCTCTCTGGGCACACTTACTGTAACACACTGTATATAACTGCTTCTCCCTCTGAGACTTTGGTGTAGTATAGGCTGTATGTGTGCATCAAACGACCTTGTTTAAATTCAGAGGGGCCAGCAACTAGCATATGTTGCTGCTACCAGGGGGGAGTCTGAGAAATGTGGTGTTGCCTGCAGCAGAAAGTGGGGAGGGAGACATGCCAGCACGGCAGGAAACAAGCGAGACTCCGATGGAGAGGGACGGAGGGAGGGAGGGAGGGGGCGATGGAAAGTGAGAGGAGAGGAGGGGAGACTACAGGGAAGAGATCAGGGGAAAAGTTGGACGAAGAGGAGAAAGCGAAGAGAGAGAGAGAGAGAGAGAGAGAGAGAGAGAGAGAGAGAGATGGAAGGGAAAAGTAGAAGGAGCCGCAGGAATAGTTTAGAGCACTGGTTTCCAAACAGTGGGCCGGGACTCATGTGTGGGTCGCGGACAATTTTGTATGGGTCCGGTCATTTTTTCTTTACAACATTTGAATTAAGGGACCAAGAAGTCACAAAGTGACTTTGGTCACTTATTGTTTTTGTGTTTTTTTTTCTTCTCCTTCTTCCGCCAAAAATAGCTGTTCTGGCTGAACCATGCAGTCTAGAGTTTAGAGTTTTATTAGGATCCCCATTAGCTGGTGCATGCAGCTAATCCTCCTGGGGTCCACACAGAACATAAAAACATGACATTCGACATGAATGACATTACAGGACATACATTACAGGACATATGCAGGATATATAAATAAAATAAAATAAAATTAAATTGAAAATATTATCCTAATCATGATCATGCTGCACAAAACTTGTCAACATGGTAGAGGGCCATGCCAAACGTGACTATGCGAAGCCCATGACGATTGGCCAAATGTTGGCGCTATAGCACTCAATTGAAAATGCAAACTTTGAACGTGCATAGCTCATGAACCGTTTGACCGTTGGCAATGACACGTTGATACACATATGTGTCTCCTCATGCCGAACAACTGCGCACTGTTCTGACTTTTGACCTCTGACCTTTACATCACCCGCCTTTTTGAATTATATGAAAAACAGTTCAAATGTTTCCCAGAATCCTTCAAAATGCACAAAAACTTCTACACGTGAACTTTGGACCTATACGGACAATAAATCGTAACACATTTTTTCTAAGTGAAAAAATGAAGTTTTTATGTGCCAATGAAAATTGCTGTTTTGTGAAACTTCTTCTTCTGCACCTAATACCTGAATACTGCATGATGTTACCGTTTAGAATAAGTCAACTGACTGTGTCTGCATAGCTCAGTCCGTAGAGCTCCGACTTTTGGACCACAGGGTCACTGGTTCAAATCCGGGTAGTGACCACTCAGCCTGTGATTCTTATATTTGTGCATATTGTTCTTATTGCGCATTGTCTTCTTTCTTGGTCCCGCCTTATCGCAGCTATATTTTGAATTATTATTTCAAAACATTGAAAAAAATATAATCATGAATTAAAACAAAATGGTTAAGAAGTAGTGAAAGTAATAGCCAATCGACAAGCTCACAACGGTGAGCGAGCGTGTTGCTATCTTGTATATAGATCTGCTATTTTCACTAGTTTGGGTTCCGGGCATATCAAATCTCTTTTTTGGATCACAGGCTAAAAAGTTTGGGAACCACTGGTTTAGAGTCAGTCAGTCAGTCAGTTAGTCACCACAGCCAAGCGTCACACAGCCTGACAGAGGTTATGTGCAAGTATGAATGTCGAAGCACTGAGAAAGCTGTTGCGCCTTTCTTCGTCCTTTTTTTCAAACTTAACTACAGGAGTTTTTTGGTCTCAAAAACATAGAGGCAAACTTGACAGAACACGACTTGCTCACTGTATAACAAAATTAAGTAAAAACTTCTATAGACTGAGACTTAGGGAAACATTCTTCCTATTATCTATCATGCTCATAAAGTGCTCTGTGCTCAAAGTGCAATTACAAAGCAAACGTTTCGGTCCTAAGACCATATAGCGTTTGCTTTTTCATTGCACTCTGAGCACAGAGCACTTTATGAGCATGATAAAAGAAAAAGGATTCCCCCCCCCCCTAAGTCTCAGTCTATAGACGTTTTTACTTACTTTTGTTATACAGTGAGCGAGTCGTGTTCGGTCAAGTTTTCCTCCAAGTCTGAATGTCCACATGCAATTATACAGAAACATTATAGGCTATGGCTATGCAAGCATGTACACTGCTGTTTCCTTCTAATGAGGTCCGCAGAGTGTCATGTCATGTCCTTTACCGGGGCTCTCCAGTTCCAGCCATTTTATTAATAGACAGTATGGATCCCGCTATGCTGCTGTATGTGCTGCCAGTGGGGTTCTGACCCCCCTCGTAGCTTAACTTCTGACAGTCACACTGCACTGGAACTCACACATGGCCCATGGGGCATCTGTTGAGTGCTAAATGTTAGACTCTATACTAGCTCAGTGGTTTACAACCACGTGGTCCGGGGACCACCAGTGGTCTTTGAGGGGATTCCAGCTATACATGATGGAGAGTTGGGAACCAAATGGACCCTTATTAGATCTTGAGCGTAAAATGAAACCAAATTGACTCATATAACGGTCCATTTGGTTTCATGTTACGCTCTGAACAGCTAATACATTATTGTTAGATACTTTATTTATTATCTTAATTTACAAGTCTACGTATTTCATCAAATGTAGAGCTAGTTAGATCAACGTTTGCATGTTATCTCTCCTACTGTATGGTACCACATCAACAGCATGGAAATGTGGAAGAATTATTATACAATTATTGACAACAAAATATTCTAGTCTCGGGTCAAAATGGATTTTTTTTTTCTGCCGGCCGACCCACACACGGACCGGCCGACCCACACACGGACCGGCCGACCCGTCGCACAGGCCGGTACAAATGGATTCTGCCCTCCCTCCCCTGCAGGGCCCTGGCGCTACACCAAATCAAAAGGCTGCTCCCCGACGCTGGATCTGCTATTTCTGAGTCCCCTCCCAGTCCCACAGAGTGGTTAAGAAACTGTTGGACGACCAACGACACTAGCGGGGGGTTTCCTGTGTTGCGTTACATTGAAATCGGTGACCATGAATATGGTTTCAGAGGGAAGCAACAGCTGTACCACTATCTATTTGAAATAGTCTTACACATGCAGGGCCCTGCAAGCTGCGGGCCCTGGCACTTAAGCGCCAGTAAGTTCCACTGTTAATCCGGGCCTGATGAGTCGTGCATAGGGTCCCTTTGTGCTGAAGTATTTCATACTACATTAGTCCATGTTGTGTCTTGAATAAAGGTTAATTGCTATAGAGGCTGTGTGTCCTGGCATCGGCCATATTTGTATTAACCGAGGCTGCGCTCAGTACAAATGCACAATGAGAATATTAACTCTCTCTCTCTCTCTCTCTCTCTGTCTCTCTCTCTCTCTCTCTCTCTCTCACACACACACACACACACACACACACACACACACACACACACACACACACACACACACACACACACTCCTTGAATCACAGCCAAGGCTATAGCCCTTCAGTTAATTCTTGGCACCATGCTGTTGGTCTTATTTACTTTTAACGTGACAGAGACAAAGAATCCTGCACAGCAGCCGTTTATTACAAAAACTGTGTGGCCTGGAGACATTCAGAACCATTCTAAACCCGCACGCACGCATGCACGCACGCACGCACGCAAGCACACACACACACACACACACGCCCCTTGATCCCCTTGATCTCTTCCGATAATTCACTTAAAAGTGGCACCTCAAGTCAACAAATGGAGGACGTTTAATTGGAAAGCGTTGAGGGGAAGGTGGGGGGTTGTTTATTGTCTGTCACACAGCCACTGGATGTTTGTATGTGTTCGTGCGTGCGTGCGTGCGTGCGTGCATGCATGGTGGGGAGGGAGGGGGATAATGGAATGTCAGGAGCACAGAATCTTCACTGTGTAAAAGAGTCTGTGTAATGCAGGTATATGTCTGGAGGTGAGCTATAGCGTATAAGTGAGGTGTAGCCTGGTAGCAAGCCTGAAAACATGCTCATAACGTTCAAGTAAACATCCCCTCTCATTGTAAGTCAGGTGACGAGAGTATATATGCACGCACGCGCGCGCGTCCAATAAATCATTATAAATTCATAAACCAATCTCTATTAAAGGTCTTGAGGTGGTGAGGGTGCAGGTGATAAAGTGTCGCCTCAAGGTTTCGTCTAGAGGTCCAGAGGTCACTGATAATGTCCCAGCGTGGCGCCACATCTGGCAGGTGTGCAGTATACGTGTTGATTTTGACAGCAAATTTTGCTTTGGTTTGAGTCATGGCTACGTGATGTGAAAGTAGCTCGGGCGGGCGCTGTCAGCGTACATGGATGACGGGTTAAGATTTAACCCCGGAGGTCGCCAAAACCCGTCAGATGGCGTGTAGTAGGCCTAAGGGTTATATTAGTAGGGGAGAGCCGCCAAGGATGTAACATTTTGCACGTTTCATTTTTTTACTCAGAGATCCGTTTATCTACACATGTAATATTTTCAGGCAACGAACCTACACATGTCTGCTACCATAAACCACTTCAAGTTATCTTTTTTATAAAACAGGTCTGGAGTTATTAAACCGAACGTGGACGCTGTTCCAGTGTTACAGCATGCATGATAAATGTAACAACGCTAAAAAACATCATTAAACATATCGTTTTCAGCTTAAAGCAATTATATTTCATTGAAGCAACTCCTTAGCATTGTATTCATACCATGGATGTGATAAGAAAATGTATCAAAAATAAGGGAAATATTAAATAGTATCGGGTGTACCAGTTTGGGCTTTTTTTTTTTTTGGTCAGAAATACATTGATTAAACAAACGTTTGATTTATTGAGTTGTACAATGTTATACAACCCTACAATAATTTTAGAATACACTACACAATACAATACAATTTTAGAACATATAATATTGGCCAATATGTCAACTGTGTAAATATGACCTATAATGGTATTGAATGGAGCCGGCGTGTGTTACAATTGATCCACTTTAGCAAGTTTACTTTGCCGTTGCTTACAGACCAGAATGAACGTGCATTCCGTCTAAACACGATGCAAACTAATGAAGAACATAAGCATGAAGACATCCATGTGGATTTTTATTCACCAACATCAAAGAAAAATATTGTAGCACACATATACTCCAGGTGTAAAAATGTTGCTTTTTGAGAAAAATCAGTTTTTCGCCAATAGCTCCCCGTGGGATTTAGGTAAACACTTCAAACTTCCTGGGCACGTAGAGTATACGTTGCTGTACACATACTGACGCGATGGCGTCATGGTGGCGTTGACCAATCAAGAGATAACGTCCATGTTACAACCGTGAAGCGTTACAACCTTGGCGGCTCTCCCCTACCATGCAGCCGAAGTTCAACACTAACCTTCTGTGCTGCCCAGGCTGCTAGACAGCACCCTCGTTCTTCCCATCGTGAGGAACAATGCGCGCGCCTCCCAAAAGGATCCACTCATTGTCGTTTCTTTGTTGCTTGCTTTCTCCGAAAAATACTCAGAAGTTGTTGTTTTAGTCCAAACCGCCCGGCGTTCAGATTTAAACAGTGATTTCTGATCGCGTCGCGCCAGCCATGTTACTGCTTGTGGTGAAACCTGAGACATGTCGGTTGCTGCTCGAAAAAAGTTTTTGCGCCTCTACTCGTTTTATTGGGCTGTATTGACGGTAATAGAAGGGCGCATACATAGGGGATATTGCTCCCTGCGGTCATTTCAAATGGCCAGCAGGAGGCGCTGAAAGTGTTAAGTATCCCTGGTTTGCCTGGTGGGTGGTAATGGGCAGTGATCCACCTGAACTGAAGCCACACCCACAGCTGTTGTTGTATGATAAAGGGGGAGGGGTTTCTCACTATATCACTGTTTTTTTTTCATTGGCACGTTTGACTGTCAAGGTTTCAGCCTGCAGGAACAAACCCTAAATACAAAGGGAAGACATCATTGCACATAACAGCCACACCAAGGGGTCTAATGAAGTACTGTCACCCCAGAAACTCATGAAAAACTGGAAAAATACAAAAATCACGGCAGTCCATGAAGAACAACTTAAAGATGGAGTGCCGTGATGTTTTCCACCCTAAAACATGATCATCAGTTATTATTGTTATATTTATTTTTTTCCAAAAAAGTGTACAGTATTTGATAAAAATATTGTTTTTATGTGGGCACACCCACCAGTTCATTAAGTATGCCTGGTTTGTGGTGATGGGTGGTGATCCACCTGAACTGAAGCCACACCCACAGCTGTAGTTGTATGATAAAGGGGGAGGGGTTAGGGGAGGGGCTGATAGTGTGGTGTCACTATATTATTATTGTTTTATTTCATTGGCCCGTTTGACTGCAGGGTTCAGCCTCCAGGAAGAAACCCTAAATAAAAAAGTTAATACACCATTGCACATAAAAACGACTCCAGGGTGTCTAATGAAGTAGGCCTACTGTCACCTCATAGACACATATGAAAAACTGGAAAAATACAAAAATGGTGGCACTCCATCTTCAAAGTGTCATCCCACCAGAAGAGTGGGTGTGATATGCTCCCCAGGCCAGAATGTTAAACAGCCATTGAAGCTATTATAATGCAGTAAAAACGAGTCTAGGAGAGCTTATATTACATGCTGTCATGACTGTCCACATTTGGGGTTATTTGTTTCAACGGGGAGCTAAATTTATCCCAAATTAAAGAGCGTTCTTGGCAAGTTCATCTACATAATTGTAATCATTGGCACTCTTAATTCTCCACTTACTTAAGTTCAAGGGCTCGCAGAGCCTTGATGTGTGAATTAATTTAAGCGGGGGAGGGAGGCGGGGGAGAGAAATGCATCTCTAAAATAACAAAGCATTGGGTAATTAAATACCAGTCAAATAGCTTTCTCTTTCTCCTTTGAAGCCCTTGCTCTCCCCATGTTCTTGCATTATTTGCAGTATAGGTTGCGTAGTGCATGGTCACATTTTACCTGATTTGAGTTTGATTGATTGAATAGTAAATACTGTACTAACGTTTTGCGCACAAAAGCACAGGAAAGTATGGTTCAATACAAGGATTTAAAATCCAATAAAGCCAGTGGCCTAATTGTTTCCATTGGGGTCTTGCATATTCAATTCATAAGAACAATGACATACAGTCATCGGTCTTAGGTGGTCTTTACACGAGAATGGTGTTAATAGAAAAAAATAATAAAGTGTCGTTTGCTGGTGTCCCTTTAGACGAGAAGGGTGTTTTCAGGATGTGAAAACGTAACAAAGTGAAACCACCTTCCAGAGTGGAAATCTTTGAGAATGCCGTTTTATCCCTTCTCCATGTAAACAGGCAAAACGGTGAATCCGCAAAACGTATGACATCATGGCTCGCGTTGGCTCACAGCGCATATTTATTACATTGATGCAGAGCCAAATATTATATAATGGAGTTCCTGAACAAGCCTCCCTCCTCGCCTACAATGTGCTGCTCATCAGCAATGGTGAATGTAAAACCATGATGTAAATAAAATGCCTTGTGATAGGCCGGCGGCAGCAGCGTTTATGTAGCCTAATGTATTATAAAATATATAACCATCCCGTGGCGCGCTCTGCCTGCATGCTCTGGGCTGTCTGTCAGCCTGTCTGTCACGATGAATACCGGACTTCTCGCCTCGGTGAGTGGACTTCATCTTTGGCGAGTGGCCTTCCCCTTTGATCGAGAAGTCTTCACTTTCCGGGGCGGGTTGTCCGAGACCACTCGCCCCGGAAAGTGAAGTCTTCTCGCCAAAAGGGGAAGTCCACTCGACCCGAAAGTGAAGCCCCAAGATGGTCCGTTGCTGCCCTCTAAAGGCCCGAAATAATTATATATATTATATATCAATCCTGTATCTAAAACAAGTACATATCGCGCTATATATATCGATGTGATCTGCGTTATTATGACCTCATGGCAGGTACATTCCAAAGCAACTAATAATAACCACGTTATGGTGACAATGTTACAATGTTTACATTAAATTAATCCAAGCTGTCTTCTTCTGCTATTGTAAACAGAAAGCATCGGTCCTGTACTATAGGATCTCCCGTACGGACCATACTCTATGGCACGGACCCACCAGTCACTCGAACGAGTCGTTCAATCATTGGCCGAGCCAGGCCGATCGTCCTTCCAGGCTATGGGATTTTCTCTGGGAGGGATGGGGTCTAATCTCCTCTTGTGCGGTTGAGAGTAGCCATTTTTTCCCCTGCAGTCTATGGTAGTAGCAGACTAGCACTGTCAATTAGCATCGAACATTTGCGCTCGTTATAGCTAAATACAGTATTAAAAAATTATGAATTATGATCGAAAATCTCAGTTACAATGAAACTGAATGGAGGTGTTTTTTTTAAGGGTAACTGTTCCGTTTTGGCAGAGTCAGACGACCCGCGATGTCAACACCAGTCACTCCTCCCAGTCACCCCCAGGCATGATGCCTTCTACCCGGGCATAATTTCCTCTTTACATCCCCTGTCTTCTGGGACCACCAGAGCTCCAATAGCTATAGCAATTATCACAATTTAAATAAATAAGCATATTGAAACTATTTCACATTAACAATGTTGGTAAAACTAAGATATTTGAGAGGAAATATATAATTTATATCCACAAATAAAATATTATCATTGATTAACTCCATTTCTCTACCCTCCATCCCTTTAGTTTCCATGGTTATTGAGCCCCTCCTATATTTAATCTATACTAACCAATTATGGTAATATGAATTGTATGCTATTAATGCTATTAGTATAAAGAAGGAGCCTAATCTATTTTCATGTTTTTATAGCATTAAATACTATATATATTTTTTGGTATGTATTAGCCTGTTTATTTTCCATTGATATAATTTCACCATAATAGTATAATAATAATAATAATATAATAGTATATATCACCATAAATTTGAATATTAGTACATTTAAACAGAAGAGAGCTAATTTAATAACCAGTCACTTTTATTGTTTGATTGTCACTCTTTGATGAATTGAACAAGGTGGTCCACCTTGCAACCAGAGGGTTACAAATACAATCAGTCATTCAGTCAGTCAGTCAGTCATGCATTATTATATAGACTCGTCGGTCTTTCCTTCCGCAAAATAAAGACGTAGCTATGGGTTTCCAATGCTAGACAATGTCAGACCCAAGTCAGTCATTCGTACACACTTCACAGTTAGTTTACAGCACTTCGTTCAGAAGAGCAGCCGGGCGATTCCCCGTCATTTGCATTTTGAACGGATCGTTCACGGAAGTGACCGGATCGGTTTCGTTCACCAAAAATAACTAGTTCTTTTGATTTCGTTCGTTCATGACCGTTTGTTTTGGTTTGCACACAGATGTTATTTTTGCACAGTAGCTAGCAAAGGCTGCAGTTGCTGAAAGTGAAGAAAACACTAGCCAAAAAGTGAAGACTTGTCGCCAAAAGGGGAAGTCATCTCGCCCCGGGCCGAATGGCCTTCTGCTTGGGCCGAGTGGACTTGACTTTTTGGCGAGTCGCCAAGACCACTCGCCCAGACCACTAAGTGGTCTTGCTACCGTCACGATGCGTTATAGAAAGCATGCAGCGAGCGACGGCCACAACCACGTTGTGTTCTGGAAGCAAAACCCAGATAGGGTTTCATGAAGGGGGAGCTGTCTCCTCTTCTATTTGGCAGCCCGCCTAGCGACATTATAGCGTTTTCATAAAGTCTGCGTTCTCGTGTAAAGGAAAGGGTCAATGAAAATGAGAACGCAACTGGAAGTTACATCACAGGTCATCAAACTTGTTTGACCATTGGCTGTTGCTCTCTGAGTCACCCATGCACTGAATCACATCAGGAGTGAAGGGATTGTGTTTCTTTAGTCTGTCAAGTTTGTTTTTGTCAGCCTATCAGTGACCTGTCAGACCTTCGTCTTTCAGGGAAAATGTGACAAAACTTCAGCAGAAAAAACAACGATCCTTCACAGCCGACATCAGTGGCGTCACTACGCAGCAACAGGCCCTGACGCAGGATGGTCCAGAGTGCCCCCCCCCCCCCCCACCAAGCCGCTATAGAAACAAATTAACTATGTTTAAAACAACGGTTTTGTATCAGACCAAACACTACTCTAAAATGAATAGATTCAAGCTGTGGCAAGTGGCATTATATATCAAATTCGGTCTCTTTTCTGTTTAGCCAATTATGAAAATAAACTAAGAAAACAGCCAAAACAATGCGCTATCAATCTATAAGGCCATGTTGCGCATGCAGCACGGAAAACTAAAAAGCGGCAAGCTAGAAATGCTTAATAAAGTAAACAACAAAATAATCAAGTACTGTAAAACACAAACGCATTTTATTTTGACCACAAGAAATGAGCTGATGGGCAGAATGGACAGTTACTTGCGCAGCAGCGGCAGCGCGCTGTATGCGCCCATGCACAATTAATTATGCTTAAGTCCTCCATGTAAAATGCAGCAACATTCCATTTCCAACACAACAATGTCCATATGAAATCTCCATATCTCCATATGAAAAGCTTCGTTTGAAGACCACCCATAGGCAGCAGGCCACTTGAATTAGCACCTTGGACAGCGGGTTGAGAGGAGAAAAAAAGAGAGAAAAAAAAGAGGTGAAGTTGAGCTATAAAAATATGGTGATGGCGCACCACGAAAATTAGACAGCAATTATGTAATTAAATAAAGAGGCTCTGCCTCTGCGCTCTGATTACCTTATAGGTGAACCTTCCGTGATTTTCTCTCTGCAAAATCATCTATCAGGTCCTTCACATCCAGCTGGCGTGCACGGGTATTCTCGATGGACAGAGTGGAAAGTCCACTGAGCCGACCCTGTCCCATTGTACTCCTCAGATAACTTTTGATCAGCTTTCATTTTGAGAATGAACGTTCGGCTGATGCCACTGTGACTGGAATGGTTATGAAAAGCAGCAATACAGTGCAGACTTCGCCAAAACTAGCACTAATGCTGCCGTTCTCCACAATAAGCAGTTTTGTGAGCTCTCGGATGGTCTTCACGTTTGAAATGCTGTCTCAGGCACTCACGGAATGATACACGTTTAATGGGGAATTCACAGGTTAAATCGTGATTGTATTTTTCTACAATGGTTTGCGACGTAAAATCAACCTCAGTTAACAATATATTGTTAAGGGGCCCGGCCGCCTCTTTATTTATTTTTATTTTTTAAATTTGCCACCTCTTTTTTTTTTTTTTTTTCTCCCGACCTGGGTGTGCCCTCAGGCGTCATGGGCCCCCACGCAATCGCGTTGTCTGCGTCACGGTAGTGACGCCCCTGGCCGACATCACAGAACAGCACTCGGTCCTTTCATTCAATGCCAAAGATACTTCAGCAGGGTAAAACCTTGACCGAGTTATTGAGTTATTATTCATTATTGAGTTTTAATATTTTTATTGTTTTTTACATTTTTTCACGTACAGTTACTTACTTTACAAACCTTTACAAAAGACATACTTTACCGAACTGACAGGCAGACAAAACACATACAGTTACTTACTTTACAAACCTTTACAAAAGACATACTTTACCGAACTGACAGGCAGACAAAACAAAAAAACATTGGGACATCATCCACACCATACCATAAGAAGCAAAACAAAAAGACAGTTTTTTCCCATGCATTTTTGTCTTGTCTCCACCAGGCCGAAGGCATGGGGGGAGAGTATGTTTTGCACTCCGTCCGTCCGTGTGTGTGTGTGTCCGTCCGTGTGTGTGTGTGTCCGTCCGTCCGTCCGTCCGTGTGTCCGTGAGCAGCTAATCTCGGCCACCGTTAACCCGGTCGATGCCAAATTTTGCACACACACTCCCTGGATGCCAACGATGAACCTCTGCCCCAAACTTTCCAGAACGGTCTGTTATAGCGCCACCAGGAGGCCGCTTTGTGCAAAACAAGTTTTTGCACAGTACACCTACAGATTTTGTCCAAACATCGCGCAAATTGGTACACAGTCTCTCTAGAGCCATTCAACGAAATGGGTCTTTCAGATTTCTCAGACTCCATCCTGATTGGTTAAGATTGCCTTCCAAAGTTCACAGGAGTGCTCAGTTTCAAACAAAATGCTGCAAATCATGAACACATCGCGTGATTTCCGTGAAATTGTGCACGCACATTCCCACTAGGCCAGGAAGAAATGCCACATGAACAATTTCAACTCAGCCTCAAGGTGGCGCTATAACTGGCCGAAAAGTGTTTTTACCTCTAACTGCACGGATCTGTGGATAACTTTGTATGCCAACTCCCTAGTTTACTTTTGTTGCCCTTTTATCCAACCACCAGATGAAGGCAAGCTGCAATGTCCTACATTCCTATCCTGGTGGAGACCTGTGCCTAGAAGGGCACTTTTTCTAGTTTCCCTTCTTTTTTCTATATATGTCTGTCCATTATTGGACTGACATGATTATGGATGATTGGATGATTATTAAGACATGTGCTATGCCAGTGTTTCATTATGCAACGTGACACATGGCTGAGCTTGGAGACTGACTGTTTTCCGCAAAGAGATTTGGTATAGAGGGTGGAAAAAAGAGTGAATCATGCTAGATCCCTGGGGGACTGGTTAAGTGCAGTATATAGGACATGCAGTAGTGCGTAAAGTAACTATAGTACATTTACTAAAATACTGTAGCTGTGTACAATTCTGAGGTACTTTTACTTTACTGGAGTATTTCAAATTATCCAAACTTTGAATTCTATTCCACTACATCTCAGAGGCAAATATTGTAGGCTACTTTTACACTACAATTATTTGACAGCTTTAGTTAGTATTTATTGTAGATTTCAATTATTATTACAAAGCATATAGTCCTACATTACATTAACCGCCTTATTTGCTTTGGCTATTTTCAAAAAGCCAATCTACAAGCTCACAATGCGTCGCGACGACGTGACACATTGTGAGCTTGTATATCTGCTATTTTCAAAAGATGCGTATACGTTGAACTTGTGAAATGGGACATTCTGCATAATGAGTACTTTTCCTTTTGGTACTTTAAGTGACTAAATTTGACTGAGCGATTTTCACTAATGTGGTCTCTAACATTACACCTATAGCTAGACGTTTAAGCATTTATTTCATATTTTATTTACATGTCGATTTCAGCTCTGACACTTATTTCAGGCATGCTCTAGTATGTGAAGAGTCTGCCTGTGCTATTAACTCTTTTTTTTAAAGTGAAAAGCTGGAATTTGCGTGATGGCAGGCTCTCAGTCATATCTGGTCACATATTTTACTCAAGTACATTTGAAATACTGGATTTTTACTTGTAACCGAGCATTTCTAGATTGTGGTGTTAATACTTGTAGGCCTACAGAATGTGGGTGTAGGGTAACATGGTTATACGCGGAACATATTTCAGTGTTCTGAGATTCCGTGAGCATGTATCAAAAGCATTAGGTCAGCAACCTAAACAGAATAAAAATGCCAATGATGCCTATTTATTTATAGCCTTTCTGAATATTTCACGGATGCCTGATTAAGCAGCATTGCATGTGCATGCTCAGAACACATGTAATGCAATTTATTTGTATTTATTTATATTTTTTACTGATTGGTCCAGCAGTTTGTCTGACACAAAACATTGTGCTAAACAGCTGTGTTTAGCACACTGGAGGGCAAGGCATGACAGCATGCTTCAATCATCTAACCGTTGACTGAACTGATAAACCTTCAATCTAAATGTCATCCTTTGATGTCCGAGGCATAAGATTAAGATCTCTACAGCGTGTTGCTCGCATAAATTTACTCAGGTGTTCAAATTGACATACTGTATACTGAAATGAAGAAGATACGCTTACGAGGAAGTATAAAAGCATATACAAAGGCAACACGGCTGCTGTTATATGACATCACAATAAAATACAACCACAAATAGGCCTACTAACTTATCTCTATTATGCAAAATCACTACTATGGTTGAATTCCCCAAAATAATGCATCATGCATATGCACTGGCTGTATTAAAGTTCATGCTAAATTTATTAAATAACAGCCTAGATACATACAGTATCAGTTATAACAAAAATATCTCCTTGGGAGCTGTAGCGGAATTGCCCCTCCACAACTTCAGAGATAAGAGATGAAAACATCAAACAGATTGAGGTTTTCTATTTCGCATCTCCTCCCCTATAGCTTCCATCTACACAAAGAAAGTATATTCATGCTGCGCTGTCCTCCATTGCTCTGCTAAGCCTCAGTTTATCTCCTTCCCTTACTGTATGATCTATAAATGTCAGAGCTGCACAGCATACATGTGCCGTCAACAGAAGCAGAATCCTAGATTTATGTGGCACGGCGAGAGAGAATTTCTCGCATGTTCATTGTTATTGTTGCATTTAAAAAAAGACAGACAAAAAAGTCAAAGTCAGGAGAAGGAGGAAGACCCGCACACTGCCACTTGCTGGTTCAAAAGCTTTTGTTAAATAAATACGAGCAACGTTTCTGTCTTGCAACCTTCCTCGGGCATTGTCTACGGCCTTGTCGCCAACGCACCTGCTCTAAACTGAACCCGGGTGTGGAATTCTTCTCTTCAAAAGGACAAGACCGGACAAGCAGCAACAAAGCGTTGAAAAGGTGGCACACTTCAGTTATCTGAGACCTATGATTCTGATTCTATTTAGTAGACGTGATGAAACGGCATCAGGTCATCTCAGATTAATCGCGGTGTGTTATTAGTTTATACAGTGATCCGTCGTATCTGTAGCTGAAGGATGAAAGGGGCGCTTGTTTTCCTTACAAGCTCCAGCGTTGTGGGGCTTCTTAGCACAGCCCATTATGGGATGTGGAGTGACTGAGGGGCTTCGGGTGGGACTTGTAAGGAAAACAATCACGCCCGCATCCCTCGCAAGCCATCTGTGCTGGATTCTCTGCATCAAGGCTAAGAAGCTAGGTTAGAAGTTTAGACAAGGGCGTTCACAGATGGGCTTAGGGTCGACGACAGAGTACAGCATCTTGCAATGGGTCTGGTCCACAAGATTCGTTACACCACCAAGATAGATAGATGTACCTGTTTAATACTTCCTTAATGTAAACAAAGTCCACACCCACAACACCAGAGGGAGTGCAACAAACCATGTACAACCCAGATTCGACACAAACAAGGGACTAAATTATTTTCGCTCCTATGCCACCAAAATGTGGAACGCCCTACCAACAGTCATTAAGACATGTGAATCCCTTGACTCCTTCAAAAACGCTCTCAAAGGGCACCTACGGATGGCTGCAATTCGAAACTGGCCTCTGTAAAATCTGAATCCCCCCCACCGCTCCCCCCCCTTTCCCCTCACCCACATCTTTTCCCTTTTTGCTTGATGAATTCCTGTTCTGTTCTTTAACTACATAGAAGTGTCTGTATGTCTCTAAATGTATTGATGAATTGAACAATGTGGACCCTGTTGTAAACAAGTGTAATGCTTAATTGGGTCGTCCACTCACAGTTAACAGTCTTTGTATTGAGTTTGTGCTTGAAATGTACTGTAATTCTACAAACTGTTAATAAATATTTCAATCAATCAATCAATCAATCAAGCGTAGTAACTAAATCTGGCTTTAAAACAAAAATATGAATTTCTATCGAATATCTTAGTTACAATGATATTTCTGTGTGTTCGTTTGGGAAACACGTCTAACACACAGCTAGCTGGACTGGCTGAGTAAACAGACACTATTTTGTGTATAAATTAGTTACGGACTGCTGTCCTTCTGATTATTATAATTATTGTATTTGGTTAATTTGGGAATAAGGGTGATAAATTGGAATATGTTTGTATAACTTGTGGCCTGTGTTATATATTGTTCCTTTTGTGTTTCTCTGTAAGGTCATGAGTGGAGAGTGTTGGAGAATGAGTGTGGTGCAGGTGGCTGTAGATTGACAGGTCCCACCCGGACCTGCCCCTTCTCCCTCATTCGCCTTTCCCGTCCACGTCCTGGTTCTCATTGGCTGGGCAATGGCCCTGCTCTCTATAAAGGTGCTCAGTCTGTCCTGACTGCTGTGAGGATGACAGCTTAATTCTGCAGCAGAGACTCTTGTCCTCCACCCATGTTGCTTTTTCTTTTGTTTGCCTTCGTTCGTTTAGGGCCGATTCATACTCCTATTTTAGAGCCGAATAAAAGTCGGTTCGACGCTGTAGAGCCTACAATTTGACGTAATTTGAGGGTCTGGGGGTGGCGGGTACTGTCCTAAAGTCGGCTACTGAAATTTCTGACGGGCCGAAATCATTTCGGCACTACAGCGCCGAAACAGCGGTAAAATAGGAGTATGAATCGGCCCTTGTTCATTTCTGTCATTAGTCAGCTCCTAGGTTATTTATTGTCCAACTTCCTGTTACTTATTGTCCTTTTATATTTCCCTATTTAATGTTACACCGTCCTTTGTGTAAGGGTGTTTAGTCACTTTTGTTTTGTGATCTAATTTATTGTATTTTTCTTAGTTAGGTTTAGTAATTGTATTTTTGTTTCTCATGCGGTTAGGGACTTTTAGTTGGGGGGGGGGTAATTTTATTTCTTAGGCAGCAAGTTTTCTATAATGTAAACTGACACCTTGAAGCCATTATGCACTTTCTTGTCCAAAGAAAAAAGGAGAGATAATAAAACAAATCATCTTTTGTAAAAGCTGTCTCCTCATTATTATGTTATTTCCCCCTACCCTAGACAGGAGGTTGTAACATAATTGTTCCTTCTAGTGAATTATAAATTAATAGCTGTTTTAATTGGGACGTGATGTTCAAGTTATCATATTTGATTTAGAAACGCAATAAGCCACGCAAGGTCTCAGTTTACCTCTATTTTATAATGCCTGTGGCAGTCGGAGGGTGCCGTGTCATTAGTCAGAAGGTTCATTGTTCCGAAATTACTATCCCTATCTCTAACCCTAACCTAAACCTAACCGCAAGCACGGGAGCAGTGCATGTTCGGACTAACGGGACTTCGGATCTATGGGCAGTTAACAGTCGGGGACACTCCACTATGCCCTTCAGCCATAATAATATCCTAGTTCAGACAGACAACTCACGAATAGTTTAACCAATATTTATTTGCGGAATGAGTAACAAGTGTGCATATGATATTTGACTTGGCGTTCGGCTCTGCTGGATTTCTCCCTGCTCGGCACGATTAAGCAACAACATAAAACATAAAGAGCAGGGAGACAGATATACAATAACCCCCCCATGGGGAGTATAAATAGCAGAGCCCACCGGTGGTGCTGGGGTGGTGGTGGGAGAAAACATCACATACAACCGGGAACCATGTGCAGAGGAAGGCAGGAAGAGTATGGAGTCTAGTGAGCTTAAGTAGCCTGCCCGATTGGTCAGCTGACTGCTGCATCGGCGAATGACGTGTGAGACTTGCACACACTTATACGCCCACATAGTAATGCAGCATGTTAACCCCTTGAGTATAGAATGAGCCTTTGAGCATGGCAAGAACCGCCCTTGAGGTTGACTCTCTGAACTGCCTCGCAAGCTTCGTATTATTTAAACTGCATTGCTGCAACCACTAGTAATAAGCCACTCTAGTAGTTGTTTTAGTTTGGCATTGACAGGGAAGATTTATCAAATTATTCATGGCCAGCACCCAAATGTTCCTTACGAATGAGACACCATTTAAAAGGGAAATAAAAAGGCTTTCCAAAACTTTTTTTTTGCCAAGAAGCAACACAGAAACACCAAGTTCTTTAAAGAAGGCATTTCAATTATTGATATAATGTGACTCAGTGTGCTTTGTAAAGCACTTACTAAGATGAAAACCAACTGTGCTTTTCCAACACAGCATAATCAGCAATTGTTTGAATGCAGTACGTGTATACTTTTACTTGCTTTATTTGTTTATTTGGACAGGACAATGCATATTAATGGACGTAAATACACCGGATATAGCACAGTTGCTAATTTTCATCCGTATGAGAGCAACATTTTATTATTTTTATTACATTTTACTATTACTTGCGCAAGCCTGATTTGCTTGGACCAGATTACATGGTGTGTATATGTATAACTAGCTCTCAATGATGACGTAAGAAATATGTGGATTAAAGGACCCTTGGTCCTACACCCAAGGAGTGTAATTGGTTTTCGATGGTGACGTAATGACGATATGTTTTAGTGTTGGGAGGATTAAAGGTAATGCTCCTGTGTATACATGTATGTAATCTGGCACCACTGCCGTATAAGGCACAATTTGCTGGGACGGTGCATACGCATCAAAAGTGGCGGGTTGGCTGGGACGGTGCGTAGGCGCAAAGTAACCATAGTATACTGCTAATCAACTTACAAATTACACATACATAGTATATGTATAACTAGCTCTCAATGATCACGTAAGAAATATGTGGATTAAAGGACCCAATGCCAGAGTGTAATTGATTTTCGATGGTGACGTAATGACAATATGTTTTTTACACCTAATAATTAGAAATTTCAAACGTTCCTTCACAGAGATACTGAGATTTGACAGTTTATAGCGGTCGAAAGTACTTGCGCGCTCTGCTTGTGCACTAGTTGGCCATTCATGGCCTACTAGTGTGCAACAAGCAAGTATGCACTCGACAGAGTGCAGTTCTTGTTACTTGCGCAAGCAGAGCGCGCAAGTAATGTGATCGGCCTGGTCCATTTGTCGTGACAGCCGTTCCGCCATTTCAGGACCCCCCCAGAAAAACATCAAATCTGTGCCCGTATTGCTGGACCAATGATGACGAAATGACCATATTTCTTACGTCATCATTTAGAGCTAGTCATACACGTATTTCTTACGTCATCATTTAGAGCTAGTCATACACATATGTGTATGACTAGCTCTAAATGATGACGTAAGAAATATGGTCATTTCGTCATCATTGGTCCAGCAATACGGGCACAGATTTGATGTTTTTCTGGGGGGGTCCTGAAATGGCGGAACGGCTGTCACGGTTTTTGGACCAAAGTGACCACAGAATACCGCTAATCAACTTACAACTACACACTTTATACAGTATAGAGTATAGAGTATATATGTATACATATATAGTATATGCCTATATACTATATATATACTATATATATTTCTTACGTCATCATTTAGAGCTAGTCATACGTATACTATATACATAATCAATAAAAAATAATTTACCAAATTGTGCCTGATCTGCTGGGACCAGAGTACGTGGTGTGTATGTAAGAAATATGGTCATTTCGTCATCATTGGTCCAGCAATACGGGCACAGATTTGATGTATGACTAGCTCTAAATGATGACGTAAGAAATATGGTCATTTCGTCATCATTGATCCAGCAATACGGACACAGATTTGATGTTTTTCTGCGTAAGCCTCAAATGTGTGTGTATGTGTATGACTAGCTCTAAATGATGACGTAAGAAATACGTGTATGACTAGCTCTAAATGATGACGTAAGAAATATGGTCATTTCGTCATCATTGGTCCAGCAATACGGGCACAGATTTGATGTTTTTCTGGGGGGGTCCTGAAATGGCGGAACGGCTGTCACGGTTTTTGGACCAAAGTGACCACAGAATACCGCTAATCAACTTACAACTACACACTTTATACAGTATACTATATATATACTATATATATTTCTTACGTCATCATTTAGAGCTAGTCATACGTATACTATATACATAATCAATAAAAAAATAATTTACCAAATTGTGCCTGATCTGCTGGGACTAGAGTACGTGGTGTGTATGTAAGAAATATGGTCATTTCGTCATCATTGGTCCAGCAATATGGGTACAGATTTGATGTATGACTAGCTCTAAATGATGACGTAAGAAATACGTCGGATCCAGAATATATCTACAACAATAAAACAGTATTTCTTATATAGATAGAAACTAGAATCATACTTAATACTAAATGTTTACATGTATAGTAGGTAGCAAATAATTACATCTAAACATTAATCATTTCAAACGTTCGTTCACAGAGATACTGAGATTTGACAGTTTACAGCGGGCGAAAACATTACATGCGCGCTCTGCTTGCGCACTAGTTGGCCATTTATGGCCTACTAGTGTGCAACAAGCAAGTATGCACTCGACAGAGTGCAGTTCTAGTTACTTGCGCAAGCAGAGCGCGCAAGTAATGTGATCGGCCTGGTCCATTTGTCGTGACAGCCGTTCCGCCATTTCAGGACCCCCCCAGAAAAACATCAAATCTGTGCCCGTATTGCTGGACCAATGATGACGAAATGACCATATCTCTTACGTCATCATTTAGAGCTGGTCATACACGTATTTCTTACGTCATCATTTAGAGCTAGTCATACACGTATGTGTATGACTAGTTCTAAATGATGACGTAAGAAATATGGTCATTTCGTCATCATTGGTCCAGCAATACGGGCACAGATTTGATGTTTTTCTGGGGGGGTCCTGAAATGGCGGAACGGTTTTTTTGCTGTCACGGTTTTTGGACCAGGCCGATCACAGAATACCGCTAATCAACTTACAACTACACACTTTATACAGTATAGAGTATAGAGTATATAGATATACGTATATAGTATATGCCTATATACGTATATAGATATTGTATAACTGCTCTCAGTAATGACGTATGTAATACAACATTATGATTCTGGAATGTATAAAAGTCACAACGTGTCAAAAATGTTACCATAATTATTAATATTAGTGTGGTTTGCAAAATTAAATATATATCTAAGTATATAATTATATATGCAAAAACTAAGTTATAATATCGCAAGAAGCTCAGTCATTTAACACTCTCCAGAATATATCTACAACAATAAAACAGTATTTCTTATATAGATAGAAACTAGAATCATACTTAATACTAAATGATTACATGTATAGTAGGTAGCAAATAATTACATCTAAACATTAATCATTTCAAACGTTCCTTCACAGAGATACTGAAATTTGGCAGTTTACAGCGGGCGAAAAGATTACATGCGCGCTCTGCTTGCGCACTAGTTGGCCATTCATGGCCTACTAGTGTGCAACAACAACAAGCAAGTATGCACTCGACAGAGTGCAGTTCTTGTTATTATTATTATTAGTGTGGTTGCCCAAAGGGCAAACAGACTATAGTTATTGTCACACTTTCTTATTTTCCTTTTTCTGGAGTAACCTACCTAACTTCTGCTGTGATTGGCCGAGCTTTGCATAGCATTTGTAGTATAGCTAATTGGCTGTTATTGGTTACGTAACCAATATATGTTTTACAATCGTTTATAAAGACATAAATTCCCTTTCAGGGGCAGAAGACCAAACTATTCAAGCGTTATAGACATTTTCAAATTAGGGAGGGGCCTATGTAAGCGACTGCGGCAACCATAACTTTTCTAGTTATTAGATTAGATTATATTCAATTTATTGTCACTGCACATAGTATACAAATACTTTGACAATGAAATGAAGAGTGGCGTCTAGCAATACAGTAATGCAGTAAATGAGAGAATAAATGCAGAAAAGTGTACAGTATGTACAGTAATGTATACAGAATAATAAATAGAATAAATAGTATTGAGTATAATGGTAGAACCAGCATAATCTGGATAAGTACATGAGAAGAAATAACTGTACAGTGCACACTCTCTAACATGCTACTGAATATAAGCATGAGTTCAGATGGGTAGAAGGATGGGGGGACGGAAGGGGGTCAGAGTTCAATGTCCTTGGGGGACATTGAACTCTGACCCCCTTCCGTCCCATTGCAGGATCTTCCGGTCAGTAACTGTGCAGTTGCTATTACCACACTGAGATGCAGTTGGTTAATATGCTCTCAATGGTGCAGCGGTAAAAGTTCACTATAGAATCCGTGGAGACAGGTGAGCCTTCCTCAGTCTCCTCAGGAAGTAGAGACGCTGCTGCGCCTTCTTGTACAGGATGGAGCAGTTGAGAGCCCACATGAGAGGTCCTCAGAGAGGTGGACACCCAGGAACTTAAAACTGGACACCCGCTCCACCACCGCACCGTTGATGTAGAGATGGGGGTGTGGTCACAGCGGTTAGCTCTCTTGTAGTCCACAATGAGCTCTTTTGTCTTTGTGGTGTTGAGAGCCAGGTTGTTGACGGTGCACCACGCCGGCCGCCAGGTGCTGGAGCTCCTCCGTGTAGGCCGACTCATCGTTGTTTTGAACCCATTCTGACCTGAGATCAGATTAAAAAAATGTCTTCTACGTCAGTCGTTTTTCGATTAGAAAAAAATAGCAGACCTACAATCTCGTAGCGCGCCACTCGGTGGCGCGCTATGAGCTTGGGTTAATCAGGCCTACCTGTCATGGTTTGAGTCTTCCCCTGTCTGTATTTCCTCTTCGGCCACTCCCACATTCTATTCCACCACACTGCAGACCCATACACCTGTCTCCCACTGCCTCATCAGCCCAAAAGTTACCTTCTCATTACACGCCTGTGCCTACTTCTGCAATCAAGCCACCGCCTATAAAACTGGACTCATTCTGCCTCATTCCTTGCTAGAAGATAACCATTGTGGCATTGTTACATGTCTGCATTCCTGTTCTCTGTATTTTCCTAGTGTTCTTAGATTATTTACTAGTTTGGATTTTGACCTCCTGCCTGTTTTTGGACTCTGATATTCTGCCTTCCCCTTTGGATTTGTTTGCCTGTTTTGGACTGCCTTGGTTAGTTTTAACCTGCCAAGCATGTCGGGAGCCACAGTGTTGTCGAACTAATGGCTGTTGGACTGTTAGTATGTCTAACAAACGTATGCACCCGACTACGAGACATGCCTTAGTCATGCAGCATTTACTGTAATAGGCAATGGAGCTGCAGCAACAGCAGCACAACACTAGAGAAGAGTAATGGCATCAAATCCTGTGATGCTTCTTTGATTATGTCAGAATGTGTGATGCGAGTGGAAATTGTGCACATTATTATTACAGCGCTGGTGGACTCAGCATGGGAATATTTAACATTTAACAGGCGCGTGCAAATCGAGCCTGAAGCTGTTTTAGTCTGACTAGTGTGTAGATGCTACATTGACTTAAAGAGTAGTTCACTCCAAAACATATTTATTTTATATCAATTACACACCGTATGAAGTCTTGAATTCATGGACATCTTTTAGTTTTTTATAACATTCCTAAGCCAATAATGTGATGACAAGCGGAGACTCAGTAGGAGAGTCTCCTACGAGTCTCCCAGTTGACCCGCTCATCAAATGATTGCCTCAAGAATGTGAGTATGCGACAAAAATGAATCTCCATGAATTAGTCTTCATAGGGTGTGTAGTTCATAGAAAACAAAAGTTTTTCGGATACTACTCCTTTATGAGCTTTGTATTGTGTTGAATTGATGTTGTGTTGGTGTTGTGTAGTTCATGCAGGGTTCTGTTAAGTGATGTGTTCCATGCAGTTGTGTAGGTGTACAGATGTGCCTTTCAGACTGTCCTGTACTTTTCATGCATTGTCTGTCTACACACTAAGTGTCCCTCTTTGAGTTGTGTTGTGTGGATGTGTCACTGCTGTGTAGTTGCGTTGGTGTTGTATTGGTGTAGCATTTTATAAAGCACGGAATCAGATCTCTGAAAGTCCTCTAGATGTCATGTGTTCATTATGATGTGCTTTGCTTTCACAACGACACCCCCCCCCCCCCCCCCCTGCTGCGCCTCTGCATATTGTGTTCTGTTCCGAGGGGGCTAATTTGACAGACGGACGAACAACAGGATGTAGGCTTCGTTTTTTTTCTCGACAGACCGACCGACCCCAGAACACAGGACGAGGATGCTAGGAGGGACAGCGAGTGCCTTCTCTCTCTCTCTCTGGTAAAGCATAAGGCAAATAAAAAAGAACTTAATAAAAAAATCACTAGCGTCATAGGCCCTTATTTATCAATGGAGTGTCAAATCTGCCAAACCATGGTATCGGGAGATACTCAAAATGAAATGATCGGAATCAGATTGAGAGCAAATAAAAGTGATTTTTACTATAGTAAAAAGACCAAAATGTTATACACCATCTGGACATGATTGGTGTGTGAATTAAAGGGTGAATCATTAATATAAATCACGTTGAAAAGGCACTCTGAGACTTGTGGAGACTCTGCCCCTCTCCTGACTCATGTGACATTAATCATTAAACACACACACACACACACACACACACACACACACACACACACACACACACACACACACACACACGCATTCAGATAAGATCAATCAGGACTTCCAGTGGGGAGGACAGACCGTCTTTATGTGACACACACTAAAAGTATATCACATTTTTGTGTTTATTTTGTATTGAATACCAGTAGGAGGACTAGTAGTAGTAGGAGGACTACCACTATGGGCAGTGTGGGGCAGTAGGCCTACGTGCTTTTATGGACTGTGGACTTTATCTTGTTGGTTGCTGCCTGCCTTCCTCATTCCAAGCAGCTACAACTGAATGCAGCACGTTTTATTTGTCTCATCTGTCTTCCACTTTTAGGTATGTTTTTAAGTGCACAAGCATTTATATTGACATGGAACAACATGTGAACCAGTGTTGTTTTCGTCAGGACTGACGATAACGTAAATGACGACGTCAACGCCCCTTTTTCCAGGACTAAGACGGACCAGATGAGACGGACTAAAACGAACGACACTAAAATAATTCGGGACAAGACTGACGCTGACTAGCTAAATACCGTAGCTCTGTTTGATGACGATGACAAGACGAGGCTAGACGAAAATGTTAGTGGATTGACGAACAAAGTTTGTAGGGGTCCTAATTCCTAAAGTTGTGAATCGATATAATTCAACTAAACTGCGGGAAAATCACAGATGTACAAGCCCAAAGCGCTGTGCATTGCGACGGGTAGATGCCTTGAAGATCTGCTACTTCCAGCGCAGGAAGGGCGCATGCTTATGATGACGCTCTTTAACTATGCATCTGTTGCATCAGCAGGCAGCGATCAGTCCAGTCCAGCGACAGACTATAGTCACAACACACGTACGGGATGCACAGGGATGACAAAACTTTATTGCACACATCTGTGCTTTCATCCAAGCTTCCATAGCCTTTTAAATCTTATTTCCCATCCACGGGCACAAGCAGTGATATCAGGCAGCAGCTTCCACCCGATCTGTGGTGGTGTTGTCTGACGAGGGAAGCTACTGCTAGCATGGGAGCTAACGTTAGTTTCTTCCATATAGTTAGAAGGAGTCCGCCTTAATAACACTATGTACTTTCCATCCTTTCCCCAACCCCTCACACTCGCTGCTGCGTTTACACGGGCAGACTAAGACGAATGGGAATATCATTTGGAGCTTTAACAATGAATGATAGACTATCGTTGCGTCCACAGCAGGCAGACCTGTCAAAATGCACAAATGCACCAAAACTCAACCACCACCTATAAATTCAAACCCACCTCTGGAATATCTCATTCCACTTGAATTTATTTTATTCCATAGTCTTAGTTTTTCTCTAAAGTTGTTTTATTTGTTTTCTCATGTTCCTTGAAAAGTGTCTTTAAGTACTCAGAGAAGCATTATATAAATAATATTATCACTATTATTATTACTACTTGTTTTATTGCCTATGCTTATGTAGAAAGAAAAGCTCACTGTTCAGGTCAAATAGGCCTATTGATATGCGATTAAAATGTGATTAATTGAGATTAATTAATCACAAAGCCTCCAATTAATTAGATGTTTTTTTAATGGACGCATAAGTGTTTATTATTTAAGTTGGGTTTTGCCATAATCATGTCTTTTGCCATAATCAGGTAGCTTTACAACAAAGATGTATTTGGCTATTCGGTTTTCGGCCAACTGTTTCCTATATTCGGTATTCGGTTTCGGCCAAGAATTTCCCTTTCGGTGCATCCCTAGATATTACCGGTAGGCCTATATGAAATAGCCTATCATACATTTTATTTTTATGTTATTATTTGCATCTGAACTCTCAGTTAAAGTTATATACCGGTATATTTGTGACCATTTGACTGAGGGACTGCCATTGTATTTGTATTTTTTTCCATGTCATATGAAAGCAGGGAATCATATAGCTTCATATGACAATGACAACCTGTCAACCTTGATTCCAATGCCAATGTATTAATACCTGTAGCTATAGACATTTTATTTAAAGACATTTTTAAAATTTTGACTAAAATTGGACTAAAACCTTTTACTAAAATGACTAAAACTGACTAAAACCCTTAGGAGTTTCCGTCGACTAAAACTATCAAGGATAGAAATGACTAAGACTGACTAAGACTAATTAAGCATTTTTCCAAATGACTAAGACTAATTAAGCATTTTTCCAAAAGACTAAGACTGACTAAATCTAAAAAATGCCTGCCAAAAACAACACTGATCGGCCCAGGCCGTAGCGTAACGGTCTGGGCACCGGACTGGTGATCCAGTCGCGGTGTGCTGCGGGTTCGACTCCCGGACCCGACACGGCCTTTACCGCATGTCATCCCCCCATCTCTCTCCCGTTTCCTGTCAGCCTACTTTCTATCCCTTAAAAAATCAATAAAGGCGTAAGCCGCAAAAAAATATCTTTACAAAAAAAAAACAAAAAAAAAACAACACTGATGTGAACATGGAACATGGTTAACATAGTTAATGGACAAAAGTTTTTGACAATGTATAATTTCAGTATGGTTTGCCTAAATAATATAATAATACAAGTTTCACACGGTAAGTTTGTGTGGTAACAATACACAGTTACTGCGTGTTTTCAAATGGGTAAATCTGTGTTTACTCCACAGAACAAAATGTATTAATTATTGTACCATTGTTTTCATGTCATGCTAATTTAGATATAAACAGTAGCAGCACTCTAGTATTTCTAGCCACAGTGAATGCCATAAGAAAATGTGTATGAATGTAGTTGTCCATCTACAGTAAATTCATGGTTATTTGTTATTGATATTATTATTGATGAAAAGATTTAGCATCTGAAGTGAAGTTATCCACTATAATACAGACTGATAGACTGTATACTGATTGTTAATAAATTATTCCAATGAAAGCAGCTACAACTGAATGCAGCACATTTTATTTGTCTCATCTGTCTTCCACTTTTAGGAGACATAAATACTGTAGCACTGCCCCGTGCCCGGGAGGTGTTACATTTACACAGCTACCGGAGGGAATTGTGACCCAGACCACTGGAATCTGCTGCTGAACGGACTTTAACGACAACCACCATTCCCAGTGAAAGAAAAGTCAACTTCAGGGAACATTCTAGAGGAGAGAGAGAGACTTCCTGTATTGAGCAGACTTGTTTGTTGTAGTTTCACTCAGAGACTAAATGGCTTCCACGTCGTCTCTTCCAGATGAGGATTATTGCTGTCCCGTGTGTTATGAAATCTTTAAAGATCCTGTTCTCCTGTCATGTAGCCACAGCTTCTGTAATGCATGTGTGCGGGAATGCTGGAGGATAAAGGACATACAGGAATGTCCACTCTGTAAGGAAATACATCCGACAGAGAATCCACCCCGTAACCTGGCTCTGAGGAACTTGTGTGAGGCCTTCACACGGGAGAGACAGAGCGCTTCAAAACGTAAGAGAACTTCAAAACGTAAGAGAACTTCAAAACGTAAGAGAACTTCGTCGGGGTCTGAGGATCTCTGCGGTCTGCACGCAGAGAGACTCAAACTATTCTGTCTGGGATGCCAACAGCCGGTGTGCGTTGTGTGTCGGGATTCTAGAAAACACACCCACCACAATTTCAGACCCGTCGACGAAGCCGCTCTGGATCTCAAGGAGGATGTACAGAAATCACTGAGGCCTTTAGCTGAAAAACAGAGGGACTTTGATACAGTTAAAATAAAAAGTGACCAAACAGCAGAACACGTTAAGGTCCAGGCCCGGCACACAGAGAGGCTGATCAAGGAACAGTTTAAGAAGCTTCATGAGTTTCTACAAGAGGAAGAGGAGGCCAGCATCGCTGCACTGTGGGAGGAAGAGCAGCAGAAGAGTCAGATGATGAAGGAGAAGATTGAGGGTCTGAACAGTGACATAGTAAAGCTTTCAAACAACATCAGAGCCATAGAGGAGGCGCTGAGAGCCGAACACGTCCCATTCCTGCAGAACTACAAGACCACAATGGAAAGAGTCCTGCAGGTCACACTGCAGGACCCACAGCTGGTCTCGGGGGCACTGATAGACGTGGCCAGACACCTGGGAAACCTGACCTTCAGAGTGTGGAACAAGATGAGGGACATCGTGTCCTACACTCCTGTCATTCTGGACCCCAACACTGCCCATCCATTATACACCCTGTCTGATGATCTGACCAGCATGAGACGTGGAGAGATGCAGCTGCAGCTTCCTGACAACACAGAGAGGTTTGACCTCTGGCCCTTTGTCCTGGGCTCTGAGGGCTTTGACTCAGGGTCTCACAGCTGGGTTGTTGAGGTTGGAGACACTCCATACTGGATACTGGGTGTGTTAGCGGATTCTTTCGAGAAAAAGGGAAACGTAAAGGGTAAGCGCTGGAGAATAGGGTTCCACGATGGTAAATACACAGTAGTCGGAGCCCTCTCCTCAGCAGCCACTGAATGCCCATTGACGCAGAAAGCTCAGAGGATCAGAGTCCAGCTGGACTGGGATGAAGGAAAGCTGTCGTTCTCTGATCCCGATACTAACACACACATACACACCTTCACACACACCTTCACTGAAACACTCATTCCATACATTGCCACTTATCATACTCTCCCTCTGATGATATCACCAGGGAAGATCAGTGTTACTGTGGCACAATGCAGTTAGACATGATGATGATGATGATATGAGTATAAAATTACCAAATTCCACATAAACTATTTGATTCAGTTGTGGTTAAGAACATTCAAAATGTACTTTTATTTGTTTTAAGCTACACTTAAACATATCTATTGTTTAGCATGATAATGTCTATTATCAATTTCCTATGTAATAAGTAACATTTCAATGTAAGTTAATATTTACATTTATTGATATTTTATTGTACTGTGGTACTTAGTATACTGGACAGAAATCTCCATAGTTTCACTTATTTTGTTTCTTTCACAAGTTAATGCCCAAGTTAATGCCCTATACATGTTATTGTCTTTTTTATGTCCAATATATTTGTATTTAGTTCATGATGTCAACATAACTAAACTAAATGCATTTGAAATTAAATAAACATTTTACTTTTCACTATTTCAATTGAAATAATAGCGAAAATAGCTTATGTATATACAAGCTCAAAACGACGCGCTTTGAGCTATTGAACTATTGTGGCCCTTGCCATCGTCAAAGTTGCCCACCTCTGGCCTATAGTTGATCATTCTGCACCACACAAAGTTATCAAAAGTAGCAGATCTGCAAGCTTGAAATGTGTCGCCAAGCGACTTGAGGTTGTAAATCTGCTACTTTTGCTATGTTGTGTTTTGAATGCAAAAACGTAACAGTTGTGGACATAAGGTTTTCACCCGACAGAGGCGATACTTTTATAATCAATCAATACTGTAATCTACTTTTTACTGAAATGTGTAATTGACAGCTTTACTTATACGATCACTTTACATTTAGATTAGTAATACATCAAATCATTAAATAAAAGTATTCTACTTGTTATTTAAAAAGTAGCAGATCTACAAGCTCACACACACGTATAGATCTATTTGTGAGTATAGCCTGAGCATTAGCTTGGCCTAGCCAGAGTGCTTTCTGGTCTAGGCTAGAGGAGCGGGCACGCTTGCAGGAGCACATCACTGGAGAATATTGGTTCACTGATCACTCCCTCGGCCCCTCCCCTCCCTGGTGTGTTTTTGTTGTTTTGAATGTTATGCTATCTATGCTGCTGCATTGTCTGAAGGAAGCCAAACAAAATATGTTTTACTCTTATGTACCTGTACACAAGGGGCTCCATTTTCAGCACTTGCAAGTCTCACTTCTCCACTGCTAAATCCCCAAATACTTTAGAAAGCTTGAACGAAAATGGAGCCCAATATGTAACAATAAAGTTGAACCTTGAACCTTGTAGAAATCAGCGGAGGAAAGCACTGTAGTTCACTCCCACTCCTACTCTCCTAGACCAGGAAATATGTCAGGTTCCCCCAGCCTTTTTTTTTTTTTATTAAATAAAAGCCTGGGTACCCAGTCTACCTGAGCATTAAATAGGGCCACTGAGTAATTGCAACAGCAGAACAGATCACAGAGGACAACGGACAGCGAGTGAAAGGGGAATAGGAGAGACGGAGAGCAATTGTGTAATCATTAGTCTCAGCCTAAAAAGATGGCAACTAAAAAATACGGGGAAGCAGCTTTTTGCTTCTACGGGCCGTCGGCATGGAACAAGCTCCCACTGTGCCTTCGTCAGGCAGCCTCTGTAGACATTTTTAAAGCTCAGCTTAAGACCCACCTCTACAACATTGCTTTTAAGTGATCTTTATTTTTTTATTTTTTTTATTCTGCTTGTTTTTAATGTCGTTGCCTTATTTGATCTGTTCTTATCTTTGTACCATTGTCCTATTGTTTTAACTGCTTGCCTGTTTTAATGCTGTTTTGTTTTGCTTTTATTATCTTTTCTGCTCTGTAAAGCACTTTAAGCTGCATTTATGTATGAAAGGTGCTATATAAATAAAGTTTATTATTATTATTGTGATCACTGAGCAAGATGCACAATGCAAGATATTTGCTCCGATTATAGGGACACTCCCGATCTGACGCAATATCGGACTTTGATCACCCAGATCCAGCCGTGATGATAGCACTTGCCAATGCTTTCCCGAGCGTTTCAGAATATCTAGCAGTTTTGATATTTGGCACTGTCGCAGACTGCAAATCATACGCGGCGCATACGTTTGTTAGACATACCAACAGTCCGACAGGCATTAGTTCCACAAAACCGTCGCTCCCGACATGTGCTGCCGGTTACAACTAACCCATGGGCGGGTTAAAACGAACACGTGGCTCCCCTCATGCATGACAGGTTACAACTAACCCGTGGCTTCCGTCATGCGTGGCAGGTTACAACTAACCTGTGGCTTCCTCTGAGGTTAGGTTTTTAGGGGTGGGTTTTGGGTAAGGTGTCGGACTCTGGACTGTAGGACCTTTAGTATACCACGCACGCACGCACACACACACACACACACACACACACACACACACACACAATTCTCAACCCAATTCAAAGGGCTTTATTGGCATGAGAAAACATACGTTTATATTGCCAAAGCAGAAAGAACAATACAACAATACAGCAATACAATCAAAACAAAAATGATGTACTTTGAAGGTCAGAATCTTCAATACACACACACACACACACAGTCACACACACACACACACACAAAGCTGTGCATAGGTCCAGGTCCATGGTTAAGTTCTGGCAGGAGCAATACTTTCTATGCTCTTTATGACACATCTCATGAAAAGTACCACGACAGAGTTGTGAAGGAAAAGATATTGCAGGATATGGCCAGTGCTCTGGAAGTTTCAGGCGAGACGTGTATCTGTTGTAAATAAAACAGGATGTACATAGGCCAGTTCAAAACAGACACAGCGTAATTCATGATTTGTTTTCTGCTTGTCATTGTGTCTTTCAAGTCAAAGAACTTGAAACTAGGCAAACATCGCTGCGAACACAGTGGCCAGCAAAAAGTGGTAGTGCACTCAAACCACAGACAGGCAGGACAAAGTGGCTTTTGAGGGTGATGGCCTTTTTAAAACCTCACATTGCCCATCGACGATCTGTGACCACGGAAGGTTTTTGTAAGCCTATAGTGTAACGTGTTTAAAAAGTAGTCAAATTATATCATACAGTATGTGCAAGGAGCAAACTTTAGACTATTGCCAATGTGCATTGTGCAAGCATGTGATGTGAATTTCCTACAGGGTCCGAGTCAAGACCGAGTGTGGTTTGATTGATTGATTGATTGAAATATTTATTAACAGTTTGTAGAATTTACAGTACATTTTAAGCACAAACTCAATACAAAGACTGTTAACTGTGAGTGGACGACCCAATTAAGCATTACACTTGTTTACAACAGGGTCCACATTGTTCAATTATAGACACTTCTATGTAGCTAAAGAACAGAACAGGAATTCATCATATAGGAAGCAAAAAGGGAAAAGATACATATACAGTGGGGGTGGGGGGGGGATTCAGATTTTACAGAGGCCAGTTTTGAATTGCAGCCATCCGTAGGTGCCCTTTGAGAGCGGTTTTGAAGGAGTCAAGGGATTCACATGTCTTAATGACTGTTGGTAGGGCGTTCCACATTTTGGTGGCATAGGAGCGAAAATAATTGAGTCCCTTGTTTGTGCCGAATCTGGGTTGTACATGGTTTGTTGCACTCCCTCTGGTGTTGTGGGTGTGGACTTTGTTTACATTAAGGAAGTATTTAGACAGGTACATGGGTATCTTGGTGGTGTATCGAATCTTGTGGACCAGACCCATTGCAAGATGCTGTACTCTGTCGTCGACCCTAAGCCATCCCAGCCTGTCAAAGTGGGCAGGGGTGAGGTGGGTTCGGGGGGTGAGGCCAAGTAGGAGCCTGACCAGTTTGTTTTGGGAGGTCTGGAGCCTTGTTTTAAGGGCCTTTGAGGTTCTGTGGTACCAAGAGGTGGATGCATAGTCAAAGAAACCTTGTACGAGGGCTCCTGTTAAGGTCTTCAAGGTGTTTTTGCTGACCAGTGAGGAGATCCTGTAAAGGAATCTTGTTCTTTGATTGACTTTTTTGATTATGTTGGTGGCCATCTTATCACCGGAAAGATTGGCCTCCAGGATGGAACCTAGGTAGGTAATTTGATCTTTTCGTGTGATAATATTGTCACCCACTCTAACCAAGAAGCCATCTGCCTTGCTGAGATTACTATTTGATCCGAAGACGATGGATTCAGTTTTTCCCAGGTGTAAGGATAGTTTGTTATCAGCGAGCCAGGTGGGAGGGGGTCGGGTCCGAGTCGAGGCCGAGACCAACGGGAGGCGAGTCCAAGTCGAGACCAAGACTGTACATAAGGTACAGAAGACACAGAGATCAGGCAGACGTGTCAGCTACACTCCATTACTTAAATAGACCTGACCGAATAAAAAAGAAAAGTCTTCTAAATCATGACAGTTTTCTGAAAAACCTCTGCTTCTATGTCAGTGGTTCTCAAACTATTCCATGTCAAAGACCCCCAGAATTATATTTAACTGGCTGCCGACCCCCATCTGAAAATATGTTCTTCCAGGGACCCCTCCAGAAGCAAAGATTTGAGTTAAAAACGTTCGCTCTGAAAGAATATATATTCAATGATTTGCGCCACATTTTCAAAAATAGAATTAAAAAAATAGCAGACCTACAAGCTGATAGCGCCGCGCTACGAGCTTGTAGATCTGCTTTTTTCCAATAGCTAAAGTACCTATAATAATAATATAATAATGCTTAAAACACCAAAAGGGGTTCCCGTACAAAATGGGTTAAGCAAACCAGACCAATATAATGTTAATGTGGAGGGGGCTGGGTACTTTATTGCATTGTAGTGACTCGTGACTCGAGTGGACACGGTGGGGGGATCGCTGAGGCCCTTGGTCAGAGACTGAGTCAAGAACGAGTCAAATTATGTGCGAGACCGAAACGAGACAGAGTAAATGAAAATGTGGACTTTGAGACCGGACTGGAGTACGCACTACGACTAGTGGGGCTTCTATCAGTTCCATCACTGCTCTGCCTTTCAAGCAAGAGCTGACACAGGGATATTTCACTTTCAAACATTTTTTTAGGTCATTTTAACATCTCAGGCTTTTGTGAGCGCCACAAACATCGGAACCACAGACTGAAGGGAACTCAGCAGTAGAAAGTTGCTGCAAAAGAGACCATTGAGGACCAACACAAAGTTTTCTGTCTTGCATAATCTCATATATTCGCTCTTCTCTCGGATTTGAATCCTGAAAACCTAAGTAACAGTTTAGGATATATGAGGTTTCCACCCCCCCCTCTCTCTCTCTCTCTCTGTAACACAGAAAAACATCAATTTTTAAACACGTGCCAAGAACTGTCACTTCAGAGACACATATACAGTAGCAGAGACTGTAAAAAGCCCACCTACACAGCAGACCATGTAAATTGCTGCCTTAGATGTTTTCCCACATGGAGGAAAGATAAGCCCTGAGCTTCTTAATGGGAACGCTGGCATTCCACCATGGCTGAAAACACTGCGACATATCAAGATAATTATGAGTTTTCTGTTCCATAGTTCAGAAAATAGCCTTTGCACCACTCCTTGAATCACAGGTTTTAGTGGAATGAGGACTACAGCACACTACAGTGGCTTGTGTTTATTTTTTGTCAGCGACAATAGTGCAGTGACCCTCGCCGTTATGCAACGTACGTACAATCCATACAGCTAATTAGAGCTGAATGTACACATTGAGTTCATGTTGTAAGCATGCATGCGTCTGTTGGATTTGCACGTGTTAGCAAACAAGTGTATAATTAGTTATCTTGAGTACTAATACCTACAAGCCCATTCCAAATACCTCATTGACAGGCCTGACACCATGGCATTCCAAACATGCTATTCCGACGCCCCGCATTGCTAACCTTATCCCTAACCCTAACCGCACGGCATCAACCCTCACACTGGGCTGTGAAAAGTGCCTTTTATTGCACTCTTCCTCAGAATCAAGGAAGGGTCTGAGGAAGAGCATTGTGCTCGAAATGTCACAGTCATCTTATTGTGCAATAAAAGGCACTTTTCACAGCATCTATTATTATATTACTTTGATCTTTGTAGGCCTATACTGCTCACCGGCTCTCTCATGCCAGGTTATTAGTGACTCGCACTTCAGTCACACAACAGGGGTGTTCAGCTGGTCATCAGGTACAGCACAGAGCAGATACGGCTGCTGTACAGCATATGGTCGCTGTTGCGCAGAAACCTCTCATCTCCATATTCCATAACGGGTTTTTTTCCCGGTAAATCAACGCCCTACTTGTCCGGCCGCACTACAGCGTCACACAAAAGCATCAAGAGTAGCTTGTGGATCTGCTACTTTTTGCCGTTTTCTTTTAGGTATTTGAATCCTGAAAAGCAACAATTTTGTACTAGGTTTCCACCCAACAGAGACGATATAGAAAGAACACTCCAGAGAAAAGGCTATATACCACGAGGAAAATAAGAGTGCCCTGTCCATGATGAGCTCCTTATACTGTATATCGTTTCAAGGAGAGTGCCCAAAGAAAGCTAAGGCATATTACCCTACCCTACCAATATTTGAATGTTTTACAAATGTTAAATATTATGTTCACCATAATTATTGTAAATATATACATGTTCAAATTAATTGAATAGTTCATAGAAATACAAGGTACTATATGCATGCAGAAGACATTATAATGCATACACATATTTGTATTTCTTTGTTTGTTGTTGGTGCTGCTTATTGTAGCCTACTTGTAGCCTTTTTCAAGCATCACTTTGTTAATAGGCGACAATTTGTTATACATAAAATTATGTATTATGTAAAATTTGAAAAATGAAGCGCCCCCTTTGGAAAAAAAAGAGTATGCCCCCCTGCTGATTTGTGCCAGGAGACGGCACTGTATGCGGTACCTTCCCTTCCCTGCACAGTATTCTGCCACTTAAGCACACCCTAAAACGTTTTATTTGACATCCACAATGTGGATTTATGCCATTATCTGTGCCAACACAACTTCACCATTAAATGATGCTGCAGAGCTACTATCTTGTAAACTGCCAAACATGTATTAGAGAGATCTCTCAGCTTAGTCAGCCATCTTCCATCGTGTGACCGTGTGTGATATGAATACATTTCATCACAGAGTTGAAACAATAGCTAAATAAATAATGTGTCCAATTTCAGCTGGTAGGCTACTTACCTGTTGAACCTGCTTAAAATATGACTCAATAGGCTTTATGTTGCCTGGGGAGCAACTTGTTTGTTGTTTCGATTGAACACAGATAGACATTCGGTCTGTCTGCCTGCCTGCATTCCTGCCTCACACAGTTGTTTGCTATTTCTATTCATGAAAATATATTTCTAAAATGCTAATGAAACACCAATGTAATTATTATTAAATGCCAACAAGTAGGCCTACAAGATGTAAAGTAATGCATCACTTTTAACTTGTATATATGTGTTTGTGTGTTCATGCACGAGTGCGTGTGTGTGTGTGAGAGTGTGTGTGTGGGTGGGTGTGTGTGTGTGTGTGTGTGTGTGTGTGTGTGTGTGTGTGTGTGTGTCTGCGTGCGCGTGTGTGTGCGCGTGTGTGTGTGGTAATAGTAGTAGTAGTAGTAGAAGACAGGGCCAGACAGGGTTTAAGTTATGTTTACAGATCAGAAGGTCCAACCCTTCACCCTCCCTACAACATTATGCCAGAATTGTGCATGCTGGCATACTGTATGTACTGTAATCACTGTACCACCCACCTCATCCCGGGCTACACTCACAGTAGGCTAATCACCACTCACTCACTCACTCACTCACTCACCACCACCGGAAGTGTTGATCAGTTCTGTTATCTCTTCGACCTATGGGATCGAAACCAACAGGGATGTTTAGAGCCGACGGAACAGCACGTGTTGAACGCACGTCACACATGTAATAAATAGTACCACTATCACTATATGTACATATAATATATGATCAAGTGTGGCACTTTCGCCCTCAACCCGTTCATCTGCTCTAAAACATTCCTTTTTGAGGGGTTTATAATGTTTGTTTTTAGATCAATGTTTGTTTTAAAAACACCATTGACAATGAAGGGAATGTTTAAAAGCTCCTTATTGGCTGTTTCCCCTACCATAAGCCCTAAATGAATTGCATTGAATTGAATGGGAATTGAATGGGGCAATGGGGTGTTGTGCTAATTTGCTTATTTCCATCGCTCAAAATTATAATTTCTTTGTATATATCCTCTCTTCATAATGTAAATAATATCCCAAGCGGCACACTTTACTACTTCTTTCGATGGAAATAAGCGAACTAGCATAACACCCCATAGCCCCATTCAATTCCCATTCAATGCAATGCAATTCATTTAAGGCTTATGGTAGGGAAAATAGCCAATAAGGAGTTTTTGCACAAAAAAACACCTGGACCTCTTTGGTGGGGACGTAACAACTACAAAGAAAGGTAAGAAAGATAAGAAAGCAGGCCCAGGCCGTAGCGTAACGGTCTGGGCACCGGACTGGTGATCCAGTCGCGGTGTGCCGCGGGTTCGACTCCCGGACCCGACACGGCCCTTACAGCATGTCATCCCCCCATCTCTCTCCCGTTTCCTGTCAGCCTACTATCTGTCCCTTAAAAAATCAATAAAAAGGCGTAAGCCGCAAAAAAATATCTTAAAAAAAAAAAAAAAAGCATTCTAGCATGGAATTACCTGATGACCACCTGGATGGCCAGATGACCCGTCTTGGGTTAGGGTTTCTGTTCATTATTCGTTTCGTTAATTGTTTCATGCATTCTTCTTTTTGTTAATATTGTTAAATGTCTGGTTGTTTTGGTGGTGTGGTCCTTGATAGTGAAAAGTCCATAGATTTGGCTGCCACTCTGGATGACATATGCATTATATGACGTAATTACAAATGCCAGATGTGGGTGCTAGCCCGCTAAATTAAATCAGACTTTTGTGAATTATGAGCGCCTGGTAATGTTTGCTTAAAGTGCTCTAAAACAAATTTTGACTTGGCTGCAACTCTAGTTTAAAGTGCTTTAAAAGCACATTCCAGGCCCAGGCCGTAGCGTAACGGTCTGGGCACCGGACTGGTGATCCAGTCGCGGTGTGCCGCGGGTTCGACTCCCGGACCCGACACGGCCTTTACCGCATGTCATCCCCCCATCTCTCTCCCGTTTCCTGTCAGCCTACTTTCTATCCCTTAAAAAATCAATAAAGGTGTAAGCCGCAAAAAAAATATCTTGAAAAAAAAAAGAAAAAGCACATTCCATGCTAGCCCACTAGGGGACAGTGTTGTGTCGGACAAATAAGCGTGTGAGCGTCTGCTTGCACGTCAGATTAAAAAGAAAATCAAAAAAATAATATTAAAATGTAAAATAAATTAAAATATACAAAAGAATGGTTACATTTTAATCAAATCTCGTGTTTCTCATGTTTGGCACACAATGATAAAGCAGCAAAATTCGAGAAATCTCGTGGTTGGCAAAACCGCCTATAGCTAATGTGACCATCGCAACTTTAAAAGTCATCAGATGCGTTAATATCACTGCAAAAATGTTGTAATGAGCCCCTAACATCGACGTTATTCTGTTTTATCACCTCAATCAATCTAAAGAAATCACGGTCAAAGAACTAACCCTTTAAGTATTTCAAAAGGTATAGAACATAATGTGAACAAAATGGGTGGAATTATTTTGACAAAGAAATCTGGTGTGTATTGATGCAGTGTCGGTATGCAAGATTATCTCTGACCAGAGACACAGAAAGATGGGCATCTGAGCCCCATTGCATTGACCTCCACTGTGAAAAATTAATGAAATTGATCAAAAAGTATATAATTTGTGACCACCTTAGACAGCTTAGCCCCTTTCAGAGCCACGGTAAAACATATATATAATCTGTTACACTTAATTCTAGTGAATTCCCATCTCTTCATTTCTTCATAAAATGACTAAAGAAATCCATGGGCAGGGGGAAGATGATGGTGGAGTTCTTCTCGGCAGCGATGGTGTGAAGGGTCTGCAGGTAGCGCAGCTGCAGGGCTGACGGAGATTCGGCCATCACCTGGGACGCCTCCTTCAGGGCGCGGGACGCGTTCACCTCGCCGTCCGCGGCGATCACCTTCGCCCTGGCCTCTCTCGCGGCCTCGGCCTCAGCAGCCATGGCTCTCTGAAGCTGGGAGGGCAGCTGCACGTCTTTGATCTCCACGCGCTCCACCTTGATGCCCCAGCGGTCCGTGGCCTCGTCGATGGTCGCCTGCATGCTGAGGGCGATGCTCTCGCGGTCCGACAGCAGCTCGGACAGGTTCTTGGTTCCCATGATGTTCCTCAGGGTGGTCTGGGACAGCAGTCGAGTGGAGTGGTGTGCGTGCGTCACCCTGGTCACGGAGGTGTAGGGGTCGGTGACTCGGTAGAACACTGCCGCGTCCACGGTCACGGTGACAGAGTCCTTGGTGAGGATCTGCTGAGGAGGGACGTCGAATGACTCGGTTCTCATGTTCACTCTGACGATGGAGTCGGTGAAAGGCAGCATAAAGAGAAGACCCGGTCCTCTAGCCTGCTTGGTTCTCGTGCGGCCGAGTCTGAAAAGGACAGCGCGCTCATAATCGTGCAAAACTACGAAACTCCACCAGGCGGTGATGGGGAACAGTGCAAAAGAAACTGCACCAGTGAGGAAAATTACTACATATTCTTTGATGGGTCTGAAAAGTTTCTTTTCTTTAGTTTTTTTTTCTTTCTTTTCTTCTGGCTTCTCCATAGCCTTGCCTAAAATGATAATATTCTAAAAAACGAGAGACAAATCTGCAATGTCGTGCAGAGCAGACGCGTGTAATATATAGGTGTTAAATAAATCTATTTAAACGAGGTTAAAATATACCTTATATAGGCTGACTGAGCACTCGCCTGATGTCACACAACAACACATAGCGTTGCTGGTGCTCATTTGTGCAGGCTCTCTTTGATCCTGAGTTTAGTATGCTTGGATGTTGGACCTTCTTTATTTTATATATTTTATGGAGGGACAGACAGACAGTAGGCTGACAGGAAATGGGGAGAGAGATGGGTGGGAAGACATGCAGTAATAAAGGCCATTGGGATCGGGGGTCGAACCCGTGGCACACTGCCAGACTGGATCACCAGCCCGCTGAGCCACAGCCCAGGCGGATGTATGGACCTTCTGCATCTGTAAACATAGCTTATGTCTGCCTCCTCCTCCCCCTCCTCCTTCTATTCTCCTACTACTACAATGAGAGAGAGGCGGCAGTGGATCCAGGGGTAGAGTGACCAGTTGGGAACAACAAGGTTCGATCCCGGGCTCCCCCAGAGTTAGTGTCCAAGTGCCCTTGAGCAAGACTCTGAACCCCTAATTTCTCCCGATGTGCAGCTTAGTGCCTTGCATGCGGTTTCCTCTGGTATCGGTGTGTGAATGGATGAATGTTCACTACTACTGCTGATACTACTACGCACACTCGTATGCATGAACACACGCATGCGCACGGCACAGACACGCACGCACACAAAAAGGCACGTTGGAAAGACAGTTTTATAACGATCATGTGCAGATTATAATGTGCACGTACTAGAGATGTTTGCCAGTTTACAAGGTAGCAGCACTGCTCATTTAACGGCTGAATTGTAATTGAAAAGGTGTGTTGGCACAGATAGCGGCGGTAACGGCTAATAAACATGGATATAAATTCGCCTTGCAGATGTCAAATAAAAGTTTTAGGGTGTGCTTAAGTGGTGGCATGTTAATATCTTCCGACCTAATTGGTGAAATGAGCAACAAGCGTCATGGCGATTGGTTTTCGTCGTCTGCATATTCCACTGTGCAGAGAACAGAGATTTAAATGGTTTGTGATTTGGTTGGTTGGTTTTCTATTTCCGGCCAGAATGTGTTCACAATATACTTTTCCACAGAGTACATTTCTGGTTGAGAGTAACGGTTGGCAGGCTTGAGTCGGTCGTTGTGACATGCCCTGTCATGAATGCTTGGCTTCGGCAATATCCAAGTGACCAGAATGTTGTATGGATGGATGGGATGCAGACAATGCGCTTGCCCAATCATTGCAAGATAAGTCTGCCCTGCTAACAGTAGCCATTGCTGTGTAGTATAAGAATAAACTAATATCACAAATGTAGATGTTACAATATGATTGAAGAACCAGTCCGATTGAAAAAGGAATGCTCGTTTTCTGTATTGTATTACTGAACCATCCTTGTGGTAAGGTGTATATAGCCTTTTCTCTGCAGTGTATTTTCTTCACAGGCAGTCTTAGCCATATACCTGTGCATGTCATAACCACCACGGCATCTAGCTGCCAGCGTTTTGGAGACGTCACCCATATCTCACACGGACAGCTGGTCACCTGCTCCCCAGTTGAGCCGCAAAGCAGAGCGCTTTGGTCACTGTGGGTGCATGGTTGGTTGATGGCTCAATCACTGTGGCAGACAGTATCCCTGCATCTCTCTCACCCTGGTGTTGCCCTGCCATCTGTCATGCTGGGTTTGTGTGTGTGTGTGTGTGTGTGTGTGTGCGTGTGCGTGTGCGTGTGCGTGTGCGTGTGCGTGTGCGTGCGTGCGTGTGTTCGTGCGTGTGTGTGTGTGAACATTTCCCCATTGTAACCAGAGCTATTGAAGGAGAGTTACAGGATCTCCGTTCACTTCATGGGGCCAGTCCAGTGGCGGCGCTGTGTGGCTAGTTACAAAGTCCTGGACCGGAAGTTGACGGAATGCACTGGATTCAGGCAACAGCCCAACGTTAATGATCTTGAATCCCTTTATTTTAGATTCTTTTTTTGTTGCAACCATGGTTGCTAAGGAGGGCCCTAAAGATGAATACAAAATCAATATATACTATGAAATCGTGCATTTCCCTTCAGTTGTTTGTCTTTTGGTTGGTCACACCCCATATGGTCATGTCCTGTGACATCACGTAATGTCATCAATATTAAGCCCATATATGGACATCCCTGATGTCATCAATATTCAGGACTGATGAAGATCCCAGTGATCGAAACGTTGAATTAATAAACAAGTGGAGCTGAGTTATTCCTTACCAGTGTTGCGGACTCTATTTCTTTCTCCAGTATAGAATTGAGTGCTGTTTTCTGCCCCCTCTCCTGACGCCACTCTCCTCCACACCACTGTAGTAATTATAGATTTTAAGATGCATTTGCAACTCCTGGGGACTGTGTGCTTCATTAGGATCACAAGCTTGCATACAAGAAGGCGCTGCTCACCAACGGAGTATACGGACAACAGATGCTGCCTGGCGGCCCTTCCCATGAGCAGCTACCGGGGGAGAGAGGCAACTACCACCCGGTGGTGTGTCCGCCAGCTGCGGAACAACAATCAGTGGTCTCATGGGAGCAGCTACGGAGAGCGCTTTGACTATTTCATATTTATTATATCATATTTTGATATTTTAGGATGTTGCTATTCATTTTGTATTCATCTTTATTATAGGGCCCCAAATCACACCTTGGAAAGCACGAGTGTCTATTTCAAACACACCTTATGCCCGGTCGGGGCCATACGGGTGTACACAGGGCCGTAGCTGACCATTTGGTTGCCCTACTCGTAGGATATTTGTGCTGTCCCTCCTCCCAACGAGAGCGCTGCTATTCCTCATGCAGATCGGCTATTTTCACTGTTTGTGAGGCCGCAGTGAAAATTGTTAGTTTGAGGGTCGGCTTGGCACTTTTTGGCACATTTTGTTGCCGCAGCGAGTACTGCGCGTATAGGTAGCGACGGCACTGGGTGTACATGGCCAGAACGGTTTCCTTCAGGAATGGAAGCCTGTTGTTTGTTTCATGGGGTACTATAGGGTCATAGCGGCGGCGGTGGCTGTGGCTCAGGGGTAGAGTGCCTGGATGGTAACCATAAGGTTGCCAGTTCGAACCCGGGCTCCCCCAGAGTTACTGTCGAAGTGTCCTTGAGCAAGACACTGAACCCCAAATTGCTCCCGATGTGCTAGTTGGTGCCTTGCATGGTTTCCGCTGCCATCGGTGTATGAATGGGTGAATGTAATGCACAATCTCTGTAAAGCGCCTTGGATAAAGGCGCTATATAAATGCACCATTTACCATTTACCAGTGACTAAGATCAGGCTGTCTCAATGGATTGTGGAGGCCATTCAGATGGCTTACTCCAGCAGAGGTATTTTACCACCTGTGGGATTGAGGGCTCACTCTACCCGCAGCGTGGCAGCATCCTGTGTTCTATACAAGTGCATATCGCTGCAGGATGTCTGTGTAGTGGCGAACTGTCTTCGCCTTCAACCTTTGCAAGGTTCTACAACCTGGACGTTACTGAGCCCTCTGTGGCTCATGCGGTCCTGCTAGTTGCTGTGGAGCATGGGAACCGCCCTCAGGCCCCCTATTCCTTGTCCTGAGGGATAAGTCATGTAGGGGGTTGAGACCAGTATGGTCGAGTCAGAGCTTATGAGGCAACTTGGGTTGCCAGCTCCTTGCAAGTGTGTCACTGGGTCAGGGACCCAGTGAGCCTCGACCTTCTGAACCTCTCTCTCCATCAGGCGGGGTGTCTGAGTGGTAGATTGATGATCCTATAAGGGCATGTTCGCCGTTCAAGGACGGGATCAGCCCAGGAGGTTGCTCTCTCTCTCGTGATAACGAAGGCAGTGTATGAGTCTCACTAGTGTGTTTTTAGTATACCACAGACGAAAAACAGTCCAAATTTCAGTCTGACCCCTCTACGAAAAGGCCTCGTTGTCCTGACCCCTTATCTATAATTTATACATTATGGATAAATAGTGTGGACTTAGATTGTTTTTCGTCTGTGGCATTCTCAAATAACTGGAGGTTATGTAATAACCGTGGTTATTTAACCAATGTTTGCGATGAACACGCCAGATTGCCCTTATCGCTTGTGAAAAGCAGAAGAAAAGGGTGATCTGGGGTGAGGATGCGGAAGCACGGCCCCCTTTTATGCACTATAGCGCTGAGCGCGTGCCGCGGCATCACGCAAAAATCCCAAGGTCTAAAAAGGAACCTTGTGAGTTTATGGAGGTTTTTTTCTGTATAAATGATCAGAGATGATTCTCACTGTAGCGTGTTCGTCACAAACATTGGTTAAATAACCACGGTTATTACATAACCTCCAGTTTGTGAGACAAACACTGTACTCTACTCACTATAATTATTAGTAGTTGTCCAAATAAGATGAGACTTGCACACACAAGTGCAAGTGGGGCGTGTGGAGTTGGCTTATATTCTCATTCGTGCTCAAGCAAAACTAATTATGCACCTGTCTGCTGACACACGCAAATCCAACAGAACATGTCTGCATTAAGTTATTCTGTAAATTCAGCTAATTAGCTGTGTGGGACTGGGAATACAGTAGGCCTAGGTGTCAATTTTGCAGACTGGTGAGGGTCACTGCACCAGCCACTGGGTAAAATGTAGTCCTCATTAAGCTGAAAAAGGAAAATAAAATACAAAATAATCATGTTTAAGGATCATAACACCTGTATGTAATCACATCATAAGTAAATTAGCTGTTAATAGTAGTGTGATGCAAAGAGAGTGGTGCCAAGGTTATATTCTGAATAATGCTGCAGAAAAGCCATAATTAACAGAATCAACAGAATGCTGGCTGGTACTTTCTCCTTGTCTGTCACCCTTGTTTCCCTTCACTCTTCATTCAGAATCCGTGAGCAGAGATGTCGCAGCTGTGTTCAGCTGAGCTAGGTCAGTAAGCCCAGGGCTTGTCTCCTCTGTGGCAGCCATTTATATGGTCTGCTTTGTAGGTGGGGTTTTTTCAGTCTCCGCTGTGTGCAATGTTGATTTTGACATTTTAGTGGAGGATATTACTGAAACGATCGTTCACTTTATGGTACAAGCACCAAATTTGGTACACAAGTGCTTCAGAACCTACTCTCTCAGAAAAGTACGTTGTCCACTTGAAAAAACTAAATGGCCACCATTTTTCAAGATGGCCGCCAAATGAAAAGGGCCTTTTGTGGCGGTTCTGGACAACCGTGGGTCCGACCGACTCGAGACCGGGCACTGCACTCCCTGTGCGTGTGTGGAACGTGTGTGTCGAATTTGGTTCTCGGGTTATGTGGATTACAGATGTACAGACACACACAGACTTGAATATAATTATGTCAATGGGCAATGCCCATTGGGGGTTTTTTTAGATGATGGGTAAGAAGAGAGAGATGTGATGTCAGGTGGTGTGAGCTAAGAAGTGGTCAGGGCTATATGAGATGTACAGTAAGTGCAAAGAGAGATGGTGAGGGAGCGAGAAAATTATTTGTAGGCTACCAATAGACCAGACAGTAGACAGTAATGTAACAGGTTAAGGTGAGTATAGAGATGGAAATGTTCTAGCAAGTGAAGCCAGTGTATTGAGAATATGGGACATAGTATGTGTCAGGAGTTATTTGTGACAGAAGGCTACCAGTGAGAGGGAAGATGTATACGATGGTAGTGAGACCAGCCATGCCGTACGGTTGGAAACGGTGGCACTGATGAAAAGGAGGCACAGCTGGAGGTGGCAGAATTAAGGATGCTATGGTTCTCATTAGGAGTGAAAAGGGAGGACATTATCAGAAATTACTGAATTAGAGGATCAGCCCAGGTTAGAAGGTTTGGGGATCCGAGCAAGAGAGGTGAGGTTGAGATGGTTTAGACATGTGAAAAGGAGGGATGAGGGTACATTGGGAGAAGGATGCTGAAGATGTAGCTGCCAGGTAAGAGGATGGCCAAAGACGAGGTTTAAGGATGCTGTGAGAGATGACATGAAGGTGGCAGGTCACAGAGGAAGATGCAGAAAACAAAACCAAATGGGGTCCATGTGTGGTCCAGCCCTATGGAATGTAAAATTCAAGCATGTGCTAATGAAAAGTATTTAAAATATATAGTTTTGATGCTCATCCTAGATCCTACTACTATAGGGGATGCAAAGCAATACTGTATCCGTTTATCCGTCCGACTTCTCCTACCAAATCACTCCGTTAGCACACATCTCTCTATGCACAAAAAATGATGCATTCCACAGAAATTTGTGCAATTAGCAGATCATTGGAACGGTTGTTCGCTTGGTGATACAAGCGTGACATTTGCCGTGAACATTCCTTTGGTCAACTCTTTAACTTTTTAAACCGAGCCATCCAAAAATCCAATATAGCGGTGATAAGGTATAACCTTATAAGCAGGCAATAAAACAAGTAGTAATAATAATAGTGATAATATTATTTATATAAAGCTTCTCTGGGTACTAAAGACACTTTTCAAGGAGAACATGAGAAAACAAATAAAACAACTTTATTAGAGAAAAACTGTGGAATGAGATAGCAATATTCCAGAGGTGGGTTTGAATTTATAGGTGGTGGCCTATACTCTAAGGTGGTGGCATGTCTCTTTTTGTCTGTTTTGGGAAGTGCATCGTTTTGACAGGTCTGCCTGAAACCTGACTGAAACCCTGACCATTAAACACAGGCAGACGCAACGATACAGTCTGCCCGTGTAAACGTAGCAGCGAGTGTGACTGTGAGGGGTTGGGGAAGGGGATGGAAAGTACATAGTGAAACTAACGTTAGCTCCCATGCTAGCTAGTAGCTTCCCTCGTCAACACTGCAGAACACCACCACAGATCGGATGGAAGCTGCAGCTGCTGATATCACGTTGCTTGTGCCCGTGGATGGGAAATAAGATTTAAAAGGCTATGGAAGCGTGGATGAAAGGCAAAGCACAGATGTGTGCAATCAATTTGTGTCGGATCTGCCTGTGCATTCCGTCTGCTGCAGTGCGCGTGTGTTCTGTCAACTTCTGTGTTGTGAGTCTGTCACTGGCTGCTGAATGCATAGTTAAAGAGCGTCATAAGAATGCGCCCTTCCTGCGCTGGAAGTAGCAGATCTACAAGTTATCTACCCGTCGCAATGCCCAGCGTGTTGGGCTTGTACATCTGTGTTTCTCCCGCAGTTTAGTTGAATTATATCGATTCACAACTTTATTTGCCCCCGGCCCCTTCACTTCAGCAGCACAGAGACGCTTGTATGATAGACTCACGGAGCTGCATGGCGAGACTTTTTTCACTGATCACATAAGTTGACATAACGCCATAACGCGGGTAACGCTCGCACAATAACTATAAGGCCGTTATGGAATGGGGAAATGTAAAGCGTTAGGTTACAAGTTACTGCAAATAGTAATTACGTTATGTAACGTAACGTGATGTAAGGGCGTTAGTCACAACACTGTAAGTCAGTGAGGGCTCAGCCCTGCCCCGATGCTGTCTTTGGCCGACTTTAGCAAAGAAATTACCCACAGTTCATAGCGTTACCAGGGGAATGAGGGGGATCCTCCGAACGTCAATCATTTAAGTATGCAAATTAGTTATGTATCGCGGTTATAGAATGTGCTTTCTCACTGTTCTCAAAGGGAGACGGAATGGAAGGATAGGCTATATATTTAATAACAATAATATGGGAAACATGATGAGAAATGACTAATGAGCAAAGTAAAATAATATGGAAATGCAATTTATAATGAATATTACTATATATGAATATTACAACCCCTATCACACAGGAAAGTGTATTTATGAATCTAATAATAAAATGATCAGCTTAAATACTAAAATAGACATGATAGACGTGTATAAATAGGCCAAGCAGGCTGTGAATAAGGACTGTTTTTTTAAAAAGTGAAGTGTCATGAATGGCGGACTCATCTTCAAAGTGCTGTCCCATTCCTTTAAGAACAATTTGGAGCTCTTGCAGTCTCTCACCCTCAAGCACTTACAGCTGACGTCACTAAAGTCAATGAGGGTTCAGGGCTCAGGGCTTGAGGGAGGCAATTTGGATCGGGCCTGAGTATGAGTGGAGAGGAAAGACAGAGATTAGGCACAGACACCCTTTGTCAGCCTTCTGATTGGTCCCTGACTGGCTAACCAGCAGGCTCTTTCTCTTTCTGACTTGTTCCGCCTTGTTTATGTTGAATTTGCTAAAACATAATTTTTGGAAAATACTCAAAACAAATATGATATGTCCAGTCACTATGCTGCACTGATGTTCCTTTTTACTGAAAACAAGTTTAAAATAACAATTGAGTGCACAGAATATCAATATGAAGCAACTGAAAAACATGTTATTTCAATGGTAGTGGATGGAGAGAGATGATTTTTGTCCAACCATGAAACGGGAACCAATGGGTGCAAAGAAGGGCACAACCACGGGCGGGACTTGACAAAGGGCAAATTATTGAATGAGTGTGAGTGAGAAACATAAATCAAAACTTGATTTTGTCGGGCCTTGATGGCGTCGTAATGCCTGATTTTACACTTGGTTGCATGCTGAAAAGAGCCGATCTACAAGCTTACAACGTGCCGTACTGCGCGAATCGTTGTGAGTTGTAGATCTGCTATTATCTTTTTAACACCCGAGCGCAACAACCAAACATCAAATAACGTGGCTTTTAGTTCTACTGGATCTCTTCTCCACTAATCCCTCCCTAACATTTAGTCTAGTTTTTATATTGACAAAATTGTTAATTATATTTTGTCTTATAGTTATAGTCATCACTAGCCTCGCGTTGCGATACATACTAATATACCACTGCGCTGCACTGCCTCGGGGGACGGTATGCATACAGTATGCATTAGGGGAGATGAAGTCTGGCTGCGGCAGGCTAAGTCATCACAGCTTCGTTTTCATTTAGTTCTCGTCAGTGAAAAAGGTAGTCGACATCTTTTTCCCATAGAAGTTTTAGTCGACGAAAGCAACACTGTCGCTGCTTTTCTCAGTGACAATAACACTAACCTGCTGGGAGGGAGACAGAGAAAGGTATCTGTGTGAGTGCGCGCGTGCGTGCGTGCATGTGTGTGTGTGTGTGTGTGTGTTGGGGGGACGGGGGGTGGGGGCGGCTGTATGGATACTGTCTGTTACAGTGATTGAGCCATCAACCACCCACACAGACCAAAGCTGTGCTTGTCGCTTGTCCATAATGAGAGATATGGCTGGAATGCAGTATGTGGCGGATGCTGAGGTGGTTATATGGCAGGTTCCCGAGCAAGACTTTATCTCGTGTGCCAGGGTACAATACAATAAACGGATGAAGAAATGATCTTGAAAGCCCTCTACGAACGGTTGTTTGTCTAAAGCCTCTTGAAAACATGACGCCGTAATGGTGCAATTTCTCAAATGATGCACAATATTGCACACTGCAAAAGATACAACAACAACAACAACAACAACAACAACACATACTGTATGGGGCTCTGCAATCTGACAAAAAGCAAAGGCTTTCACTTTTCTTATTATACAGGGCAGGCACAAATATAATCAATTCCTGCATCAAGCTCTGACAGTGAGATGTGCAAGTTTGTGTCCTATTATTCCGGTTGGTGCAATAGCATGTCAGACTATTATTCCACTCCACTGATGGAAAACTTGGTAGTTCAAACAGCCCACCTCAAATACTGTAGATGACACTGTAACCATACCGTTCACCCCACATCGGTGCACCTCCATACAGTACACGGAGCCTGGCAGCCTCACTGACATCATAGGACATTCCCCATGGAGAGGGACACGAGTGCATGCGGCCAATGCACGCGGCAGTGCTCGAGCAAGCAAGGAAAGATCGAGCCACGGCCACTGACAAAGGGCGCCCACTGGGCGCCACAAGATCATCAAAGCCAGCCTCAAAGGATTCACTTCAGTTGAGAGCAGCACGCCAGTGTATCAGGCCGTCAATCTCATATACTAACTCTATAAGTATGCCTATATTTGGATGAGCTTGGATAGGCAGGGATACTGTCTGTCACAGTGATTAAGCCATCAACCACCCACACAGAGACCAAAACCTCTGCTTGTGCTCCTCAGCTATGGGGAGCAGGTGGTTGGTGTTCGAGGTGAGAGATGGCTGACATCTCCAAAACTCTGGCAGATTAGCTGTGGTGGTTATATGGCAGGTAGAAAATACACAGAACATTCCAGAGAAAAGCCATACCACAATCATTTTGCAATATTAGTCTCCATGAGCAGAGCTCCATATACATTGTTTCAAACATGCCTGCTCAGTGCTCAATCAGGCACGTGGTAGGCCTACTTATCAAGCTGACCAAGCTGGGAAGAGAGAGTATAAAAGATGCACAAGTTTAAAGATGGAGTGCCACCATTTGTTTCCACCCTAAAACATGATCATCAGGTATTATTACAATATAAGGGGGATTAACTTTTTCCAAAAGGTGTACAGTATTTGTTAAAATCATGCTTTTATGTGGACACGCCCACCAGTTCATTAAGTATGCCTGGTTTGCCTGGTGGGTGGTGATGGGTGGTGATCCACCTGAACTGAAGCTGCACCCACAGCTGTAGTTGTATGATAAAGGGGGAGGGGTTAGGGGAGGGGCTGATAGTGTGGTGTCACTATATTACTGTTTACTTCATTGGCCCGTTTGACTGTCAAGGGTTCAGCCTCCAGGAAGAAACCCTAAATACAAAGTTAATACACAATTACACATAAAAACAACTCCAGGGTGTCTAATGAAGTACTGTCACCTCATAGACACATGAAAAACTGGAAAAATACAAAAATTGTGGCACTCCATCTTTAATAATAAGCCTCATCTGTTAAAAAAGGGATGGAGGCGCTGTAACTTGCCCATGGAGATTGATCGCAGAGGGCAGAGCAATTCTCTAAAACAAATAACAATAATAATAATAACCATTCAACCTTTATTTCGTTTCTAGGAAATGTAGTGAGGCATGCCGGACCATAATTTTCAATGATGCCGAGATGACAAAAGGAACACAGCAGATAGATAAACTTTATTTGCAGACACTATACGTAGGGTCCAAAATACAAAACAAGACACAAAAACAAACAATAAAACATAGAGATAGACCATCAGGCTATTTTACTCCATACAGTCCATATCAATTAAAAAAACATATAAACATTTCCTCCAGTGATTCCAAAAGCAAGAGGAGAACCTTGTACCACTCTGTGTGGTCCATGTTAAGGCCATAATCAATACATTATTTCACTCCTTCAATCTACACATACATTTGAACATAATATTCATATACTCAGTACAGCATGAAAAGTGGGTACATTACTAGTCACAAACATTTCACTTGCACGCTGGTCCATCTTGGGAGCTTCAGAAAGATTCTAAAAGCATACCATTATATGCCACCTGAAGTTTTTTCATTTTTGCACTGCTATAACGGCACCTCAAGTGAGCCGTGTATAGTGGAGTGCAATATGTTTAAAAAAGTGCTATTTTAACATTGTCTTGTGAAACTTTCGTGCCAGCATATTGGCTTGGCCATATAATTTACAGCACTGACGCTGTAGGCCAGCACTGTATGGGGACAGTACAACTAGTCTGCGTAAATCATATGATTCTTGATAAGGTTATCCCCCACCATGCACCCAGTTTTACACTCGTTAAGCTGTTTAGATAAATCATTCATGTATAAATTAAATAATAGTGGCGACAAAATTCCCCCCTGGCGCACTCCATTGGACACCAGAAAGGGTGTGGAAGCATTCGTTCCCCACCTAGCCTTTAGTTTAGTGAGAGTACAAATACTGCAGGATCCTTAATTAAGGGGACACCTCACTCTTGTAGTTTTAAGAACAGTTTACCATGAAATCCAGAAAACACATAAATATTGTACCTACTGACTTCTGTACTGACTGACAATTTCCTTAAGCGTGTAAATACATAAATCCATGCCAATTGGTTTTAATTCAATTGGTAGCACCTTTGACATAATGGTCGCCAGTGCAATTGGTCTGTAGTTGTTTATGCTGGTTAACTTTCCTGTTTTATTTTCTAACTACTACAGACACCATGGACTCAGGCTGTATGCCATGCATCACTAGCCCAGAGAAACGCAGTGCCAGTATAGCACTGAAACTCTATGTCTAGAATGTTTCGGATGTTCTGCTGTAATCATATCATGGCCACATGCTTTGTTTAAAACGTATTTTTCAATAGCATAGCTCACCTCATCATGTCTGACAGTCACTCCATCACTGTGGGAAATCTCACCAAGGTGAAACAACATGGAAACAATAAGACACAATTTAAAACAACATGATTAATGAGCAGGTTTCAACATTGGAATGCATTGACGATTAACGGGTCTTGTTTATTCGTGTCTTGAATGCAGCCCAGTAAGGGCATATGTCGACCCCGCCCGCTCACCTCCGCCCCACCCCCTCCTGGTGCTGCTGCCATCTTGGAAACTAAACACAATATAAACAGAGAGGGGTGGGGCCGAGAAAGGCCCTTATTGGAGCAATCAAAAGATTAATGATAGTAGCAAGTGGTGGAAAGTAACTAAGTACTGCACTTAAGTACACTTTTGAGTTTTTTTCACTTTACTGGAGTATATCCAATATCCCCCCAAAATCCTTACTTCTACTCCACTACATTTCAGATCCAAATATTGTACTTTTACGAAAACTTAGCCTACTAGTTACTTTGCAGACTTAGATTATTATTACAAAACATGCATTAATGTTAGCCCTGAATACATTTCAGCCATTTGAAAGTAGCAGATCTACAAGCCTACAATGCGTCACATCGCGACCCATTGTGGGCTTGTAGATCTGCTATTTATTATAAACATATTAAACATATTCAATAATATTTAATAATATCTCTCCCTCTCCCTCTCTCTCCCCCCTTATTTCTTAATTGTAATGTGTGTTTTTAGCTTGACCTCAATTATAGATCAAACTTGCCTTAGCACTCCAGCCGCCAACACATATCACTTTTGACTGGCAAATCAATAACTGAATTACTTTGATCAATAACTGAATTACTTTGATGAAACCACACCACTAGAAAAGATGAGGGCTTTGCGGCGGCCACTAGCCAACCATTTAACATTTTTAATCTAGCAGAAGTTCTGTATCATGGATCGGACAGGTGGTCTGGGACTGTGTGTGTGTGTGTGTGTGTGTGTGTGTGTGTGTGTCTGTGTGTGTGTGTGTGTGTGTGTCTGTGTGTGTGTGTGTGTGTGTGTGTGTGTGTGTGTGTGTGTGTGTGTGTGTGTGTGTGTGTGTGTGTGTGTGTGTGTGCATGCGTGCGTGCGTGTGTGCATGTGTTGTGTATGTGTGGTGGTGGCAAAGGTGTTGGGGACTTTTAATTAGAAGCAGGATTCACCCAACGTGCGTGCGTGCGTGGTGGTGGCAAAGGTGTTGGGGATTTTTAATTAGAAGCAGGAGTCACCCAATGTCAATGCGTGCGTGCGTGCGTGCGTGCGTGCGTGCGTGCGTATTGGAAACCAAGGCAGATGAGATTGGTATGTAGACAGGCGGACACACTGGCACGCAAAAATAGCGTATATTCAATATGTACCTACCGTACGTTGTGTAAAAATTGTAGTCATGAAATAACCCTCTGTAATATGGAGGTGTTATGATGTTCATCCCATCTGGATCACACACTGAAAAAGAAAATCACTGGCATATGCCATGAAATATAAAACATGAATATATTTTCGTATTCGTATTATTGGCAACATCTGACATAATGTAATGAAATATAGATTTTCAGGCCCACGTTAGTGCACTTATGAGTTCTCTTTTTCAGTGAAATCCATACTTTCCTCTCAGTTCTTCATTCTTTTTTCTAATGATCTCAGAAAGCATACAACCCTCCTCCCACCCCCCTGTTACATTATGCATTGATTCAAGGTTCTCAGCAGAATCTCAGCCAAATGAGTTAGGGATTAACCATTCACTTGCAACAGCTGAGCAGTTAACTCACGAGAGAATGTACGTACTGTATAAAGTGACTATTCAGATCATGGGTTTCAATGTATACAGTATACACTACTACTGTATGTAACCCATTCCAGTGTCATTTATCTGGTAATCCATGGGCTCTACACTCCCTCTGCCAACCTGGGGAGAGCAGTGGGCTGACCTCATACGTCCGTCTATGCTTTTCACCTGAAACGGGGGAGTTTCCCTGTGGCCATAGTTTTAGTGAGGTCACGTTTAGGAATAGAGGGTATGCACATGCTTAAAGGGAATGGCACATCGAGTGGCAAATCGAGTGGCAAAGCAACATGCAAAGTGAGTTTAACGTTGTTTAACGTTGTTTAATGCAATCAGATAGGACTTTTCTGTTTGGATGCATGGGCTGTCAAGGCCAGAAAGTCGTTTTTTGCCAGTCAGTAGGCATTCCTGAATCCTGCAGGAATGCCTACTTCCGGGTTTGATGATGACACATGCATACCCTCTATACCTGATGGCGACTGTTCCGAGGCTGGCAGATTTGACCGGGGGCAAGCGTGTGTTGGGGGTTGGGGCCCACCACCACCACCACCACCACCATATACACAGAGTATTTGCAGGTGTACGTAGAGATAGGAGGAGAGACATCATTTGGGTGGGGGTGGAGGAAGAGGGGTACAGTACATCATCCAATCACTCTGGGATCATGGCGGGTGCAATCTGGTGCCAGCGAGGCCGCAGACTAGATTGACCTTGTCGGTGCCATAAGGTCGCTCTGGAATGAAATGAATGGCAGAAAGGTGAACATCGCTCTCCTTGATTGTGGCACTTTCAGGCGTGCTGCTTATCCCTCCTTGGTAAACCACCAGTCCTCCACATGCTTATCAGTGTTGTTTTTGGCAGCACATTTCTATTTTAGTTTTAGTCATAGTCTCTAAAATAGTTTTCATTTAGTTTCAGTCACATTTTAGTCACCTGGAATGTTTTAGTGTTAGTCTAGTTTTAGTCGACTAAATGTCATAAGATTTTAGTCGACTAAATCTGCAGTTGATTTAGTCGACTAAAATGTATTTTGGCGGGCCTTGATGCCATCATAATGGCTGATTTTACACTTGCTGAAAATAGCCGATCTACAAGCTCACTGCGACGCGTTGTGAGCTTGTAGATCTGCTATTTCAGCATGCAACCAAGTACAAAATGACTGTAGTCCATTCCTAAAATTTTAGTCTAGTTTTTATTTAGTTTCCATTTAGTTTTCGTCAGTGAAAAATTGTTTTAGTCAACGACAGTCGACTCGAGACCCAAAAGAGAAATTTGGGAACTTACAAAAACAATAATGCATTAAGCATTTTCAACATAGAGAAAAAAAATTGATTTATTTGAATGTTTCTCCACTGGAAAAAATATTAAATTAATAAATAAATGTAGGAAAGGTTAAAAAAAGAAAAAAATAAAAAAAAGTACCACTATACATTCAGGTACGTACATTTTTTTCCCCACTGTGAAATGGGACGAGGAGGAAGATAATGGATATTTAGACCAGAGAAATGACAACATTAATGCCACGTTAATTGATAGCTTCTGTCTTTCATATAGGTGCCTTACACTGTCGATCTTAACAACCGACACTATTTTCTGGCAAATTAAACATAGTGGTATTGAATTAGCATGAGATGGTAAAATGAAAGAGGAAGACATTCGTTCCTCCATTTCCTGGCATCCAATTTTTGGGAGCTTGCCGAGGCTTATCTTTGCTGCTCCTCTTAATGGGGTCAGGCAGGTGAGGTCAGAGGTGACTTGACGTTCCTCTCCATGGTCCCGCTGCGTTGAATTGAGTGCACACACTTTTCACTGGAACAGAGATAAAGGTTTGAAAATAAAATACAATTTAAGATGTATTTATTGATCAGATGGGGAAGTCAGGTGTCACCGCAGCAAGCAGTGAGAATGACATCATAGGAAACAGATAAGTCAATAACCAAACCAAAATAAATAAAATAAAATAAAATAAAATAAAAAAGGTTAATTGTTGTATAGCTATAGAAGGTCTAAACTAAAGGTGACCCTGATTAAGTATTGGAGAGCACTTTAGGAAAGTTGAAATGAATTGTATGCGATTGGTCATTAGCGGTCTTATAGTGCAAACACCCGTTTTGCATGGCCGTGTTCAAATTAGATTACCCACCGGTGGACTTAACGATTTGAGAAAGGCAGTGATTGAGGTTGTTGGGGTTAGTGAAGCCAGCTAATGAATAAACATCCTGGGTATGTTGAACTTACTTCACAGTATAAGGCCCCATGAGGCCAGGCTACAGCAACCAGATCCACTGCATGGCTTTTTCCAAGCCATATACCAACCGCAGTCTGTTTGAGTTTTGCAGTCTCAAAGCCACTGGAAATAGACTGCAAAAAAATCTTCTTTCCCCAAACAATAAGATACATTAACGAACTGATAAGAACCAAAGCCTATCAGGGAAAAGGAAAACGCTAGCTTTCGCTTGTGCTTGCTGTTTGATGTAATATTATATTTTTGCTGCTGCATTGTCTGAAGGAAAGTTTTACTCGTACAGTATGTACATGTACACAAGATGTAACAATAAAGTACAACCTTGAACCTTTACGAATTTACGTCATGTGGCTAGCATTATTATTATTAGTATTATTATGTAATGTTTTGGCAGGCTCAAGTCTATGGACTTTCAGGGCAGTAAATGACAACGTAAGATGTCATCGGGTGATATACTGTAAATACTGCCTATGCTGCACCCCTCACTACACACGAGTGAGATTTTTAATCCATAGGATGGAGAGCTTTTTTTCCATCGGAATGGCTGTCTATCTATCTGTGGGGATCTGTGGGGATCTTGGAGCTTAAGTTGCTATTAGTTTTGGCCTGTTCCCACAGGTTCACGTGTCTTTGAACATGTGTCTGACACGTGGTTTTAGATGAGGCAGGAAGGGACATTTAATGTAGGACTAGGAGGTGACAGATGACCTTCCTCCTCATCCAATTCCCCCATCTCTCTCTCTCTCTCTCTCTCTCTCTCTCTCTCTCTCTCTGTGTGCAGAAACTTACATTATCCCAGTAAAACCTGAGACCGAATCTGCAATTGTCTTCTAAATCCAACAGTTTTCTTAAACATAATGGTAATAATTAAAAAAAAATGTTTCTATCTCAGTCGTTCTCAAACTTTTAATAGAAAGACGCCCTAAATTATGTATTTGGCCGCGGACCAAATCTATCTAATATTTGTGTATTGTGTAGATTTGGCGTGTGCGTCTGAATTGTAACTAATTCACAGAATTCCATGAATGGCTCTTTGCGATGAAACCTCTTTTGACAGGTACATTTCAGAATAATTCACTAATCAGTGCTGTACTGTAAATGCACTGTCTAGCACTTTCTGACACAGCAGCGCGACGCGCTCAGAGCTTGCAGTTTACCTTGCAGATTACCATTTATAATTTAAATGGTAAAATGGTGCATTTATAGTTGGTGCATACTAAAATGAAAACCAGCATAATCTTTATTTTAATGCAGTTTTGGGGATATTTTAAAGGTTTGCGGGAGCGGGGCCCGTTTTGCCCCCCAAAATGCAACAAATCATGTCCGATTGAACTCCCTTTTGCACACCTGACTCCGCCAGCTGGTGGCAGCAGTGAGTCCCTCTCGGGCAGAGACATGTACTCCAAGCCATTTCTGACCGGAGAGATATGCGGCCGTATGAGGCCGCTAGAGGCGGCGGGATCAAATACTGATGACGTATTGAAGCATTTGCCACAGTGCAAATGTAAACACAACCTGACAAGACTATTATACAACTCGAAATTATTATGGAGATATCATCATTTTTGGCTCGCTGTTTCAGGTTTATCGTTTCTGCTTGAGAGAACCCAGATCCAGGCAGGAGGAGGGAACTTTTGAACTCAATACTGCCGCAATCTGGCGGAGTCAGGTTACTCTGAGTAGGCCACGGGCAGAATTAAAGGAGCCCAACATTCCGCCAATCATGAACACAGAGGTCCACATATATGTCTGCTCCAAAACAACACACAGCCAATAAAGCGGTTGCACTTTGACTTACTCGCATACTAGATGGTTGCATTACTGACACAGCCCTGGGTATAGGCCACATCCGGCCATGGCTCAGAGAGGAGCGCACTTTTTTGAGTTATTATTTTTGTCCTGTGTGTGTCGCCTACAAATCATAGGTTTCGGTGTATAAGCTCCCACCCCCAAATCCCCCCGCTCCCCCAACATGTGTCTGACCCAATTCAGTGTTTTAGACAAGGCAGCAATAAGGGATATCACATTTAGGACCAGGAGGTTACAGCTTAAGCTCACCCCCCTCAACTCTAGTATACACTGTAACATCCTCATCTAACGTCTCTCTCTCTGCAGGGTGCTTATTAGCATAATGCTGACATTGACTGCCAAGTGAAGGATAGGGCCACCTGCCCACTCTTCCCTCAGGAGCAGTGGAGCAGTGTGCCAAACAACCCCAGTTCCTAACAACAACTTTCGACAAGTTAACTTTGTGAGATGCACATTTAAAAACACATTGTTCCACACTCAATCTAGTAATCTTTACTACTGCAATGTGCCTGGCTGTCAGTGTCTTGGCGTGTTTATACTTTGCATTGGCACTACAACCTTTTTGGATAGTGCATGCATGTGTGTGTGTGTGTGTGTGTGTGTGTGTGTGTGTGTGTGTGTGTGTGTGTGTGTGTGTGTGTGTGTGTGTGTGTGTGTGTGTTTGTGTGCACGCACACGCATGCGTGTAAACTTTTGTTTTGGCATTTCGTGCTAAATGTTTGAGATAGGAGAGTGCAGAGAAACAAAAGGGACCGTGAGAGGAGAGAGATGTCAAGACAGAAGAATGGGAGTCATTGCGGTTCACAAGAAGCACATTGTCTGCACACTTCACTAACTGGCTGAGCCACTATACCAGAGACCATTTTTCTGGAAAATATTTTTTTGTTTAAAATATCGTGAAAAATCGTATCGTGAACCTCGTATCGTGATACGAATCGTATCGTGAGTTGAGTGAATCGTTACATGCTTACCAGAGACCTCATGGAATATTATTATTCCGTATAATTATGATCCAACCTATTAGACAAATGAACTGTCAGATCAGTGATGGCCCTATTCATTCGAATGAATTATCATGCGTCACACCGACAGTTACACGTTTTATGTTTTGCCCCATTTGACCATTTACATGGAGACACCAGGCAGAGCATCTTCAAAGGTTTCCACTCTGGTTTAACTTTTTTTTTTTTTCTTTTTGCATTTTCAGCCCCCCAACAAGGCATTGGTCGACATGTAAACGGACAAACGTGTCGTGCTCTGAGAATCCTCTGAGAATCTTTTCCAACTTCAGAGCGTGATGTAATTGCATAATTTTATTTATTTATTATTATTTTTATTGGGGACAGCCAAGCAGTACATCTGACAGGAACATCTTTGCACATAGTCACCCATGTTCTCTCTTCTAGCTGTGAGGCGACAGCACTACCGACTGCCACCACGCCCCCCAAGTCATACAATTTGAGGCAGTTTATTGCAGAGATATTTTCACCTATATTAAATATCTCAGTAAACATTAGCTCTGTGATGAGGCAGAACATGCTGGATTGAAGGGTATGTGTCCCTGTGTCTCATATCCTCCTCCCCCTTTTAATATTTTCCCCTTCTGTCCTATCTCTTGTGACTTTCTGTGCTCACTCTGTGAGACCATTTGTCTGACAGGGTTGGATTTATTTGTCGGAGCCATGCGCCAGCCATGCTTTTCAATTCCCTGCCAGAGACTGGAGCCAGTGAGGTGATTACCTTGTAAGAGAAAGACAGAACATTTCTGACTGCAGCTCAATTGGGTCCAAATATCGGACTCACGCACACGCACGCACGCACGCACGCACGCACAGACACTCCAGGCAGGGTTGCACAGATTCCCAAAACCCTGCATAAGAGACCCTTAAGATGCCATAGCTAGTATAATTTACTGGTTAAATATACACTTTATTGATTAAATATTCATAAGTTGCAGAATACACATAAATGGACACCGACATGGCCCAGAGCATAGTGTTTTATCTCATCTGAGTTCCATGCAGACCCTAAGGAAATCTCCCCTCAATGCAGAGATTCTCCAAGTACTGAAATATTCACTGTGATGTGGGTGTGTTAGCTATTTTACACTGACAATGTTGCTTGAGTAACGACTTTTATATCTAAGCCACGAACACATATTGGTCTACTACATCCTGCTTCCCCTTTATTTGTAGGAACATGTAGACTCTATTCAATTGGCTAAACAACAAAATGCAATAAAGCAGTGTTCTTTTGGCGTTTTCCCTTTTTCCACTAGACATTTAGTCACTTTCTGCCAGGTGTGCCAATTTCACTGCTGCATATCAATCTTCCGAAGCCATAAAAATGTGCTGTTGCTAATGATAAAATGTACTGGCCCCAAACAAAAGGCCAAAGATTTAAATCACTTGCTGGTTGCATTAAAAGTTGCATTGGAATTAATGACTTTATAATAATGAGGCACAATAATTAAGTCTGGCTTGCTCTGTTCAATATGACCCTATTTACAATTTTATTGTGTTATTACTTATTAATCTGCTCAGACAAAGTAGTCACCGAATGGGTTTTAACCCTAGAACACTACGGGGTGATTTTCACCCAGACAATTATATTTTTGTAATTGTCATAATGATGATGATGATGTCTGAGGTGGGTGGCTCGTTCAGTACCTTCATGATGCTCAGTGATATCATAGAAGGTAAGTTTGTTTCCCTGCCCACATCCCGTTTGGGTGAATTTCCATTGTGTTTAGTGATAGTGTGATACACACATTTTAACCGTATTAATGCCTGCACCCGCCTGTGCCAAAAAGAGGGACCTCATATTTATTTAATTTCCTTTAATCGAGTAATTAAAAAAGATTTTAATTTAATTTAGCTTTTCCACACATTATACAGCCTACATATGGATCCGATGCGCACACGTGCGTGAGGCTAATTACTCCTTTTTCTGCCCAAAATGAGCCAAAATTCAGTGTTTGGAAGGTTATTATTCCCTCTCCGCAGACGAAAACAACTCATCGCCCGTTTACCGCAGCCTGCAGTCAAGCGCACATTGTGTGTGTGTGTGTGTGTGTGTGTGTGTGTGTGTGGGCTGGGGGGCTACACTTCCTGCGCAATTGAGACCAGGAAGTTGTACATGCCCAAATTTGTGCATGTACAACTTCCTGGTCTCAATTGTGTATGTTTCTTTCCTTCCAGGGAGCAACATGGAGTCCACCATACGGTCTTGAGCGCCCTCTCCTGAGATACTTCCGGGTCCTACTTTTGTTTCACTTTTGTGTGCCCATAGAGTTAGACTGTGACGCTTCCGTCGGACTAAATCTGAGACGAAAACAACCACGAAAGTCAAAATTTTCCGCTTCCAACAACAAAGCTGCGCTGCTCTCCCAAATCTGGCTGTGACAGGCCGTCTGCCACACATGGAATACTATCGCCATTTTATTTTATTCTGTCAACTAAATCCTCATTAATGCAAACTAGATTCAACATACTCAAGCCTGCACACATTCTAAATATGCCCCCGAAATATTTTACCGAGCAAATAGACTGTTGCCACTTAATGATAATAATAGTCTTTATTGTCTCCACATCATATATTTTTGTTGTCATGGACACTTGTACAAAACATTAATAATTCTACTCGAGTTGGAAGCATTAAGACCCATTTTAACCCTCAATGGCTTCCTTTCTGAAAAATAACGTAATTGTAAAAAGATTCACCCGTTTAGATATTCTATTTACAAGAGATGCGGACGGGAGCTGGTGCCACTTGGACCTGGACATAACGTAGCACTACAAAATGACGTCGGACTTAAATACTGAATAGTCCTTGGTTGCCCTGGGATCTCTTCTTCTACTGTGGTATTTCGCGCACTTGCCTGGCACTGGCCTCACAATCCCCGCCTATGTGTCGGGACTCGGGAGGGATTGGGTTAAAAAAGGTTTTCTGTAGGAATTGACTCTTATATTATTTGGCAGCTCATAAAGGTAAATCAAATAGCTTTTTTTAAACAGAAGACGAAAATATCCGTTTTGCAAAAGATCCATATAGGTATAGCCCAGACCTACGTAGCCTTTGATAAAGATCCATATAGGTATAGCCGAGACCTACGTAGCCTTTGATAAAGATCCATATAGGTATAGCCCAGACCTACGTAGCCTTTGATAAAGATCCATATAGGTATAGCCCAGACCTACGTAGCCTTTGATAAAGATCCATATAGGTATAGCCCAGACCTACGTAGCCTTTGATAAAGATCCATATAGGTATAGCCCAGACCTACGTAGCCTTTGATAAAGATCCATATAGGTATAGCCCAGACCTACGTAGCCTTTGATAAAGATCCATATAGGTATAGCCCAGACCTACGTAGCCTTTGATAAAGATCCATATAGGTATAGCCCAGACCTACGTAGCCTTTGATAAAGATCCATATAGGTATAGCCCAGACCTACGTAGCCTTTGATAAAGATCCATATAGGTATAGCCCAGACCTACGTAGCCTTTGATAAAGATCCATATAGGTATAGCCCAGACCTACGTAGCCTTTGATAAAGATCCATATAGGTATAGCCCAGACCTACGTAGCCTTTGATAAAGATCCATATAGGTATAGCCCAGACCTACGTAGCCTTTGATAAAAAAACAAACATAATGAAGTGACATTATTCCGGTAGAGTGTCACAGCCCTAGCGGTTGCTTTCTCGCCTTTAAGGCGTCTTACTGGTGATAAAACAAGAATGATTCAGTCATAACTGCCAGGTTCAACAAGCTCTCGTATAGTGCCCGTCTTTGTTTCAGACGTTCTTTTCTTAGTTCACTCATTGCGTTTTGTTATGGCTTTCCTCTAGCTCCAGTTAGCTCTTAACATTATAGCTTCTGTTGCCACTGGCTCTGCGTTCCGGTGTTCAGAGTATGGGTTTTTATGCCGTCAGATATGAGTTTTATGGTAAGTCTCCCATTGGCCTGGCCACTATACTGTTGTCGTTATGGTCGTCAGTAGTGGTGCGTGTGTAGCATATACTTATGCTACACACACACAGACACACCCCCCCCCCCCCCACACACAACAAAACTTAAACTCAGGATTAAACTGGAGAAATCTAAAAATGATGGATCAGAATTCCTTCGGATACATGGCGAATGCATTTATTCCTTGCATTGTGCCTACACATGTTGCGACTTGCAGTCGCAACATGTGTAGGCACAGTGCACTGAAGTTTTTTAATTCCCCCCCTAGCTAGTACCTGTAAACCGGAGGAAATTATTTTATAATTATTACTGATTCTCCATTAGAGATATTTTGTCTCTACCAAAACCAAACCACAAATGAAAAAATCCAGAACAATAGAACACACACCCATTGGTTCTGATTGGACAGAGTGAACACAACAAAACTTAAACTCAGGATTAAACTGGAGAAATCTAAAAATGATGGATCAGAATTCCTTCGGATACTTGGCGAATGCATTTATTCCTTGCATTGTGCCTACACATGTTGCGACTGTAGGCACAGTACACTGAAGTTTTTTAATTCCCCCCCCCACACACACACACACACACACACACACACACACACACACACACACACACACACACACACACACACACACACACACACACACACACACACACACACACACTGCTTCAGAAGTAGGTGTAATGGTGGAAGGAATTTACATTGAAAACATAAAGAACCCAAGAGACTGAAAATTATGCTTATGATATTATTATTGAAGAGAAGAAATCAAAATAAAATAAACAACAACAGTTCAGATATAAATTCAACCCAAAAGTCAAGGTCAAATTGTGGGGGTCCCCGGGGGGTTTCCCCGGAACATCCGGACACATGGCCAGGTGGCGGGCGAGCCTTCCCGCGTCCGAAATGGTCGAGAGTTATCGTGTTGCAACTTTCCGTGCTCATCCGTGCTGACACACACACACACACACACACACACACACACACGCTTTTGCCTTTTTTGATTTTAACCACAGACAGACAGACAGACAGACAGACAGACATAGCTGTGTAGTGGAGGCACCGCTCAAAAATGCTTTGATGCTGAGGGATTAGTTTCAAAGAAGGACTTAAAATTTGCCAAGGCCCACAGCAAACATCGTCTTGTAGCGATATTCACACTACTTGCCTCAAAAGAAAGCTTTCTTGCCGGCTCCAATTTAAAAAAAATATGCTTATTGACCTTTATGTAACACCTGCTTTTATCTAAGTGGTGTTTTTGAACAGAAAGCTGAGATATTCACAGTTTTGTGTCCCAGTCATTGACAGGCAGATATAAAATTGAACACAAAAAATATTCATGAGGAAAAAATAACACATTGATCCCATCTACTGTTCGTCAGTAATTGGCTTTTTTATTCAGCTTGCGATCATCAGTTTGCAACGCGTTATCTAACACCCCTGTAACTCTGCCGTATATAAACCGTTTAGGACACGGAAAAGTGCATTAGAATCGGGCCGATGTCCCCGACGCATCCATTTCGGTCTTATCACTGCAATTATGATAAAAAAATACAGTGTTACAATCACTATAGTCTGGTTGCTCTTCTGCACACTAACACGTGCGTACAACGAGACACTCTGGAGTCCCAGTGCCTTCCACCCGCTGCCTGGAAGCAGTTCGACCCGGCCACTGCTGGTGACGGTCCCTCGATACAATCCGTGAAGTTGTGATCTTGTTTGTTAGTTATCTTGTTTGTTCGTAGTAGTATGAAGAAGGAAAGGAGACATGAATCTGACCGCCTTTTGTCCATGGGTCTGTTATTCAAGGCTGCTCCGATGGTGGTAGCGTCTATGGGAGGGGGGAGAAAAAGGAGGGGGGCAAGCTGATCCTGGGTGTTCATGAAGAGTGACATGTGATTCAGGCTGACTGGAGTGTTTACGATCGTATACAGGGCATAGACGCCGCCATTAGGGAAAGTAATTAATAAAGAAATGCACTAAAAGTAAAATTACGGGTCCCGCACCGACCATCGGGATTCGAACCACGTAACATCACGTGTCCCGCATTATGTGTGTTAATATAAAGTTTTTTAATGACGAGTAAAATGGTACAAATGTATTTGTAAAAAAAGGGATACAGACCTGCCGCAGCCAGTGTTGTGCACCTCACTGACTGAGACAAAGTGCTAGGGTTTTATACTAGGGCGTGGTGGTGGTGATGATTGCTGATTCCAAACTGGTGTGACTGAGTGAGTGATTGGTGAACTGATGTAGATGGTACCAGTACAAATACAGACATACTACAATTAATAACCCTAGGTTACATGTGCAAATGTAGTCCAGGCGCTTTTCGAGCACAAGTTTTTTTTATCAGAGCATCCCATCCCTTCAGGGCATGCTATATGGGCGGACATTAGAGCTATAATGTTTGTTTTCAAGTGAGAGACAGATGACCTGCAGCTAAGCATGTTTGCTACTGCGTGGCTTATTTCAAACCTATAATGTTTTCAGATACGTCAAAGTATAGATTTCAGATAGATCAAAACAGAGTAGATCTGTAATTAAAGCCAGGTATGTTTGAATGAACGTGCAGCTGCGTGGGAATCACAAATCGAGAGTAATTTACCGTGTGTCAATGTCATAAAGCGGAACGTTTCCATTCAAGGAAGTAGTTCAATTTGGCTTTTTGACACAAATATTAAAATACACAACATTTTTCCCATTGTCATTGATTGATACAAATTAATAAATCCACACGACACATGCTTGAGGTCTTAATCTTATGCCTCGATCATCGAATTGTGACATTCGCATTGAGGGGTTATCGGTTCAGGCAATGGTTTGATGATTGAAGCATGCTGTCATGCCCTCCAGTGTGCTAAACAGCTGTGGCTCATCACAAACTGCACGGCCAAGCAGTATAAATAAATGCATTGCATAACATACATGGTTCATGTGTGTTCAGCAGTTTAAGCAGGCATTCGTGAAAGACTCAGAAAGGCAAGGAATTCATTATTGAACATTTGACTTTAATGCTTGATGAGACATTGATGAGACATGCACAGGCCGGACCTTATTTGTGTGTGTGTGTGTGTGTGTGTGTGTGTGTGTGTGTGTGTGTGTGTGTGTGTGTGTGTGTGTGTGTGTCGAGAAAAACGGAGTGGGGAATCCGGGTCGGGGCCCGGTCCCTTACCGGTCCCCGGTAGCTACGTGCGCCTGCTTGAGTAAATGTACTTATAGTGACTTTACACCGCTGAGTAATTCTCACATGGCAATAACAGTGGTGTTTAATTAAATTAGTTGTCTTTGTTTAATAGGCCAATAATGCGCATGCGTTGTGTTGGGTAGTAGACCAATAGTTCTGAACCATGTGGTCCGGGGACCACCATTGGTCCTTGAGGGGGTTCCATCCTAGTCCCCAGTTAAATGATGGAGAGTTATCCAAATGGACTCTTATAGAACTTTAACTCTTGAGAGTGTGGACCAAGTTTTCATATGTTACACTCTCAAGAGTTACATTTTTGTTAAACATCTGCATTAATTAATTTACAAGATAAGTCTACACAATAGAATAATTGTTAATTTTATCAACATTTTCCTGTTATCTTGAATATTTTATGGCGATATATTATAATTATATGGATGGTGCCACATCAATACAGCCTGGATGTGGACATCTAATTCAACGACAACAGAACATTCTAAGACATGTTTTGTGTCTGAGAGGTTAAATGTCATCAAATGATGGTAAATGTATAATAATGAATGGACCCTGACATGAAAAGGGTTGACAACCACTGCCCTAGAAAGTAGACACTCCCTGAGCAAGCTTCAAGCACGCACTTAAAATCCTCCGGTAGCCACCCACACACACACACACGCGCACACACACACACACGCACATACACGCACGCACACATACTGCCGCTGCGTCACCAGGCTTTCCACCTAGCTATAGACCGATTCACCTGGGCGCGGCCATTACTGAGGTGTAATACATGGAGCAGGTGCTCCGTAGGCCAGGTGTAGCTAATCAGTGCTGCTGCACTTGATGGTACACCTCAGTAATGGCCGCACCCAGGAAACCCTCTGTGAATCGGTCTATAGCTGCCAAGGCAAGACACATGCGCAACGAGCGTTTATGTTGTTTACCAGTAAAAAATTGTGAAATAAACAACTTATAGGCTAATGTTTACACTGCAATGACTGCATGGAAGGAAGTTGAGTGTAGGAGTCTGAGTCTCCTGCACTGAAAACTGCTCAGTCACAACTCAACTGTGTGACAGTCTGAAAGACATAGTTAATTCATCTTCATAACAAACTGCTGGTCGTTTTGTTTTTATTCTGCGAGCCTGAGGTGAGTTAGCTGCCTATGCTAAGCATTAACGTGTGTGTGTGTGTGTGTGTGTGTGTGTGTGTGTGTGTGTGTGAGAGAGAGAGAGAGAGAGAGTGTGTGTGTGTGTGTGTGCGAGCGTGCGTGCGTGCGTGTGTGTGTGTGTGTGTGTGCGCGGAGCGGTGCATGTGAGTGAGGAGGGAGTGAGAGAGGGTGAAATTAACAAACAAAAAGGTGCTTTGAAGTGCTAGCTGTGTGCACAATGTTTTGTTTGGGGTGTCACAGCACTACATCCTTGTATGAAACTTCATATTCTTAACATACCAAGTGTTGCAACCTGACTTGCACATCTACAATCAATTTATTTCAAAACATATAGTCTGGGCATGCATGTCCAAAGTCCCCACAGCTTCATTCCTAAAATGTATTATTTATCCAATATAAAACAAAATTATGGGTCCTTGAGGGAGTTCCAGGGGGTCCCCAGCTAAATGATAGTTTGGAACCAAATGGACCCTTATGGGTCTGTAACCAAACGGTTCCATAATAGGTCCGTTTGGTTCCATTTGTACACTCTCCGAGTAAGATTTACATTGATTTTACAATATAATTCAGGTTTCCAGAGATAAAAATTAACAGCTGATGGGCCCCTGCTTTTGTAAATGAAATAGCTGTGGCCGGTCGTTAAGGGGTTAAACGCTTAGTGGCTGGGCCACTTAGCAGTCAGCAGTGGGAGGAGTAATGATAATTTGTCCAATCACCTGTGAGTGGATGGAAGTGCGACATGACTACAAAAAAAGGTGTTTACACCACTACCAAGGCACTAGGTATCAAAATCCCGAGATCATGGCTCTGCTATTCGACCACATTGGACTGTGCCTACTGTGAGCCGTGCTGGTTGTTTGCTGACCGGAGTGCACCTTTCCACAGTGATGCGTGGGTCAAAGGAGTACTGGCAACATTTATCTGAGAGGATTGACTCACTCACGCATCTCAGATTCATACCGGTGTTTCATACAGGGCTGAAAAAAGAGAGGAAAGGGATGAAGCTATAAAGCCTTGAAAAAGAAAATAGAAAATGTCAGCATTATTTTCCTAGTCGTACAGCAAACAAAAATGCTGGAAAATGTGAATGCAGTGTCAACAATGAATGACCTCCATAAAGCAGTTGAACACCTCCAACATAATTCAGAGCCTCTCTGCATACCGACAGGACTTTGTCAAGGTCAAGTGCACCTCTCAAAATCTTGCAGCAAAATGGGGCGCACAGAGTGAGTTTGTGCAAACACGCAAAAGAAGAGTGAAACGCCACTTTGATGAACTATGTGAAGATGAAAGGCTTGGTGATGGCAAGAGCTGCTTCCGAATAAATGTCAGCCTGGACGTCATTATCAGCCAGTTAATTAATGTTAATGTTATATTGTGTCTCACCATACCTGTCACTGTCGCGAGTGCAGTGATGAAGACTTATTTAAGGAGCAGCATGGGACAAGAAAGACTCAGTGGAATGGCTATGCTTTCTATTGAGAACTGCAGAGCGAGGGCTTTGGACCTGAGCAGCGTCATAAATGAGTCCCGTAAGGTGACCTTCTAATGAGTACTCGGGCAACAGCCACATCCATTCAGTAATGCTGTGTTTTTGTTTTCTTGATGGTTATGCTTACTGTCATTAAGCAGTCAATCTGATCTCAATCCAATGATTTTCTTCCCACACTTATTCAATTATTATGGGTTTATGTTGCCTTATTTTTATCGGTCTGCATTAACACATCATATTGGTACACATTGCCATTAAATAACTATTTAAGCCATATACAAGATCAAAGAACCAAAATATATAGGCTGCAGGACCTCATCATGACAGCTTGTGAGCTTGTAGATCAGCTACTTTTGGTGAATGTTCCACCAGAACAGGTTTGCTGTGGTGCAAGTGGTTAAGAAGAATGGATTTATTTATTTGTAAAAGTGAAAACATTACTAAATATTTCCATTACTCATTGTATTTTCTTATGCAACTTATTACCATTGTAACATTTCACGCACCAACGGCCAAGCAGTGCATTACCCCAAGCCAGGACTGAACCCATGGCCCACGGTTCACCAGTGTGGGCAACAACCCCCTTCACCAAAGATAGCTCATCATCAGGGCCTTGCGCCACTGAGTAGCTAGGCTACACGTATATACAGACGAGTGACGACCCCCATTTTTCAAGACTCATTTGTGGAAAAAGAACATTGAATGTCAAATAGTCTAGTCCCTGATTATAATATATTAGGATATTTATATTGGGGAAAAAAACACAGTCTTCCATACAAGTATACAGCACAATAGATGACTCATAAACCATAAGTGGAAAAAGCAGTGGCTGGCTCAGATGCAATTTCTCATGTTTATTTGAGAATGCTGATGCTTTTCGGCAAACAGCCTTCTTCTTATTTTGGGGTGCCACTTTTTCCACTCCAAAATGTTCCATTTCCAAAATTAAATATAAAAAGGTTTACAGTTAAATTAAGTCCACTCACATCTGTAGCCTATGTAAATTACATCCTGCACATAATTCTACATTCGTTCAAACTCACATTCATTGAATTATAATAATAATTGAGAATAATCATACATCCTGATGTGAAAAAATAATATATTTCTAAAAAAGAAGAGAAGAAATTCATGTTGCTATCAATGTCAAGGACCTTACATAGCGAAGTGCTATGTGTATGAACAATGAAAATCGGATGGAAATAGAATTTTCCTGTGGTGTCATAATGAAACATAACGTAGATATGGCAGGCCGACTATCAAGAAAATAAAGACACGGCACTTCATGTCGAAAAGTTTGCCGACCCCTGGGGTACAGTTGCACAGTGTGGCTCTTGGTCAGCCCACTTTCTTTCTTTTTACCCTACTTACTTACTTATACTCAAATATTATGGTGTCTCTCTCAATCTGCTCCACAGGTGCGAGCCAGGGTGATGAATGATTGATACTGGGAGGAAAGCCAGCTAACCAGATGTATGGAGGATGGAGATGACTGGAGACGCCGCTGGAGGGCTCACCGTGAGGCTCTCTCTCTCTATCCATGGGTTCCAATGTTTGGGGCGGTATGGGATTTTTATTACCGTGGTTATTGCCGGCCGGTATGGCGGTTATTAAAAGTGAATGATATGGTTCAAATTTTTAATCTTAAACTAGGGTCAGCTCTTGATATTTGTGGCTCATTTGAAAACAAAAAAGAAACATAACACCAGAGTAACACCCTGGATAAATGAGCATTCACGCTCACTGAAGCAAGAATGTCGTAGAGCTGAGCGAGCTTGGAGAAAAAATAAACTCACCATCCACCTAGAGATTCTTAAAAAGTCAACAGTCGCCTATAACAAAGCCTTGCGTCTAGCAAGGCAGGCATATTTCTCTGGCATTATTAATGAGAACAAGAAAAATGCCAGAGTCCTATTCTCTACCATTGACTTTAACCCCCCCCAGTCCTACAAGCAGTCATTCCTGGCCTCTAAAGCTAAGTGTAATGAGTTTGCATGCTTTTTTGACAACAACATTTTTAACATTAGAGCTGATATTATGAATGGTGCTGCTGCTAGCGCAAACCTTCAAACAGCAGCTAATGGTCCCAGGGTAGATCTCTCCAGGGGGAGCCTATTATCGTTCTGCGCAATTGATGAAGACGAACTCCGCAAAACTATATCCCAGATGACATCATCCTCCTGTTCATTGGATACAATTCCCACCACCTTTCTCAAAGAGGTCTTAGACAGTGTGATTGGAGATATCCTAAAAATTGTAAACAGCTCGCTACAATCAGGCGTCTTCCCACTCACTGAAGACTGCTGTAGTTAAGCCCCTTCTCAAGAAACACAATCTTGATCCCTCTGTTTTGGGTAACTATCGACCCATTTCAAATCTACCCTTTCTGGGCAAGGTTTTAGAAAAATGCATCTTTCATCAATTGGATGTGTTTCTACAGAACAATAATGTGCACAACAAATTCCAATCTGGCTTTAGGAAAGGTCACAGTACAGAAACAGCACTTGTAAAAGTAATGAATGATCTTAGGGTGTCTGCTGACAAGAAACATGTATCCGTTCTCTTACTTCTAGATCTAACGGCTGCATTTGACACGATTGCATTCAATTTTAATACAGTGTCTGGAGCACTGGATAGGCCTGTCTGGTACGGCCCTGTCCTGGTTTTCCTCCTACCTATCAAATAGAAGTTACTTTGTCAAAAACAAAAAAAAAAAACAAAAAAAAAACTATATATATATATATATTTTTTTTTTAACCGCGGTAATGAACCCGATACCGCGGTATGCATTACATACCGGCGGTATGGCGGTATTGCGGTTATTGCACCCAGCCCTACCCTCGCATCACTTACACAATTCAAGTATAGAAGACGGCTCAAGGTATGAACGCTTTGCTTCTTTGAGCTACTGGTGTTGTATGCTGTGTGTATACTAGGGTGATTCAAGCTGGTGAACTATTACTGTCATTTTTGGACCCAATGACTGCGTGGCAGCGTGGCAATAATGAAACATGTTATGTAACTGTTTCAGGCTCTGGAATTGAATGCTGATGTGAACCTACAGTTTGCATGTTGTAAACTTGTATCTGTCCTTGAAGGTATGAGTTGTAACAGGGAACAGTACAGTATCAGTATCGGTCGCTCTTGATCACTTCGGTCCTATGAGTGAATTTGCTATTTATTTTTGGTTAGAGTTTTAGTTTTAGTTTTAGTTTAAGTTTTAGGTTTTATAACAGTCATCAATTCCACCTGTTAATTTTCAATTGGAGGCTGCATGATAAACAGTACGTTTGGTGTGTTGTGGTTGCTGAGGTTCATTGTGTGGCTGTATTGGTCCATGGCAAATAATGTCTGGTCTAGGCCATCTCTCTCTCTCTCTCTCTCTTTCTACACACAAGTGTGATTTTTGAGTGGCTTTAACCTCGCGATGATTTGATTGTGAATATTGTAAATATCATGAATCCAAATCCGTCAACAATGCACTGGAAAAATATGTGTGTAATTTATTTTTTAAAACAATGTCTTATCATAAGAAAACTATTGGTGGAGAGGTTTGTCTAACCCATGTTATGCTTAGCTGTGATTGGACCATAGCACTTTGGGGAGGGGCTTAGCTATAGGTCAAGAATTGTGATTGGCCGGAACCACATTTGTGATGATTTCATTGGCTGAGCACGGAATGTGCTGTATGATGATAAGAGTGCCCCTCACAGTTGAAAACCCTGTTGAAAACCCCTGCTTTAGACAATGCACAGACCTTTAGGAAAACCTGAGACGACAATATTGTTAACAGCAGAGGTGACATAAGACAGCATGACGCTGATGGATGGGGGTGCTAAATTAAATCTCAGCATTGCGAATAAACTGTCAGGCCCCTATAGCTCAGGGACATCACCTGGTCACCCGTAACCCAAAATGCACATAGCCGTCAGATTGAGTGACCACACCACCTGCTCCCACCAACCTCAAATGACAACCGCTGAATATCATGCCAATTAGAGAGGAGACAACCGAGGCTTGACAAGTGGCACCTAATTCCCATCCGTTTGATATATGTGGCGGACACTGGCGGCGTCAAAATATGTTGTACATACAATACACGTTGAGAAGGTATGTCGTCTCTGCTGGGATATTGGAAGTGGAAGGCAATATGTGTACCCACAATCACACATGCGAAGAAGTCATCAATTTGTTCACCAATGAGAAGCTAAGACTGGTATAAGTAGGCTAATGGATGCAGAGTATAATAGGTGTCCTTGTGGCGTGATTTGTAATCCCACCAGCGCTCCAGGATCCCACCGCCGTTCCAGGATCCAGGACCCGCCTTACCGTGTTTCTGATTGGCTCCCGGGCAGGCATAGTTTTACTGAGGTTAGGTTTAGGGTTAGGTTTAGGTATAGTTTTACTGAGGTTAGGTTTATCATGTGTCCTTAGTCTAGTGGGAAGAAAGGGAATATACTTCTAATCAGTGTTTCTAGATTAAAAAAAAACAAAATGATGACCTATGTTAAAAAGTTGTTCATGTGCCACTATCAAAGAATTCTGTTTCACCATATCTCAGACAGTGTTGCACTTAAACCATTTTGGGCGGGAACCCCTTTTGGTGTTTTAAGCATTCTGTTCTACTTTAGCAGATCTACAAGCTCATAGCTATTTTTGAAAAGTCGTTAAAATGTGGCGCAAATCATTGAATATATATTTCAGAGCTAACATTTTAACTAAAATATTTGCTTCAGGGGGGGGGGGGGCCCTGGAACTACATATTTTGAGGTGGGGGTCCGTGGCCCAATAGAGATAATTCTGGGGGTCCTTGACATGAAAAAGTTTGAGCACTACTGACATAGAAACATAGGATTTAGAAGCCTTTTTTTTAATCGAGTCCATAATGGGTTAACTGAATACAGTAAATACGGTGTCTATAGACCTATGTTTTGTGAACGTTGTTTGTATGTGCAGATAGATGCTCTTACTATCATTATTATTGGTAATGGTGGCAATACTAATACTTTGAGCCTGGCGGATTATCAAATGTTGTGGTGATCGAGGTGTAATGCAGCTTTTAACATATACAGTATCAGCCAGTCCTGCATGATACAGTACTAAAATTAATCTTCTCCTGCTATACAGTAGAGCTTTTTCTGTGTTCCTTATCACTGCTTTACAGTTGCACACTAGTCACACACACACAAACAGATGCAAGCACACACAGTCGCACACCGGCACAAATCAAACGTAACAAACGCAATCCAGCAGGCAGCAGCACCGACATGAACACACAGCAAGCACATAATGCACACGGAAAGCACTGCCATCTCTTAAATATGTCCAAAGGAAGACGGGACAGACAGACAGACAGACAGACAGACAGACAGACAGACACACACACATGCATATAAATTATGCCTGAATGAAAAGAAAAATGAAGGAGAAGAAAGCTGTGTTTGATGTCTCATACACACGTATCAAACGGATGTTCTGTGCTCTGTCTGTGATTAATGGCTGCCACAATGCAATTTCAATGGGAGTCACATTGTTTGGCCAAACAGTTGTGTTTGATGAGGCAGCAATCAGCAATCAAACAAACATTTTTGGTCAAACCATGTGACTCCCATTGAAATTGCATTGTGGCAGCCATTAATCACAGAGCATTCGTTTGATACGTGTGAATGAGGCCTGTGTCTCAGGCCTTGTACAAACATGACGAACATGCTCTGTTCCGTCCGTGTTTCATGGCCGCCTCAATGCTTTTCCAATGGAAGTCACGTGGTTTGACCAAACACTTGTTAGACGGAACAGAGCATGTCCGTCCGACATGTGTGCATACGAGGCCTCCCCAAATGAAAAGGGGGAACTGAATCCAACCCTCACAGGACATGATGCATGTCCTCGCATCTGATGGAGCACATGACCTCGTCTCACACACCCCATGTCATGTGTCCTCACAGATGAATGAATCACGGGCAATACGAGCCGTCAGCCTGGCATGGTAGCTCTGACCGAGCGCTCTGGGGAGACATACAATTTAATGATGGCGAAATAATTGGACAAATCTTCCAAGAATTATGTTAACAAGTGCGGAATAAAACCCCTTTGACAGACGGAAGAATAAAGAAAGATAGAAAAAACACTCACAGCTGCAGGACAGAATGGTAATTGCCCTAGAGTAGACTGTAGTTAACGAAGTCACTAATTAAAAAAAGACACTAATTAAGTTACTGCCCGACTGTTTGGAGCTGGTCTGGTCTCAACAGGGAGGCATTACCCAGACGCAGCCCCCTCTCCTCTCTTGATGATGATGATGACAGCAGCAGCAGTGCAGGGCTGTAATTTTCCTCCAGAACTGTATGCTGGAGGCCATGGCCACATCAGAGGACAGCTATCCACACACAGGGAGACAGATCATGCCTAATGAGCTCCCTTAACTGATGGAAATAGATACCAGCTTCCACATTGATGTCGTGGAGTTAAGGGGGGATAAGCACTGGCTTGGTGGTGAGGCTTCGGCTGCCACAGTGTCCATAAGAAGTGGAACTCCAAAAGACAGCGTTGGCCCCAAACCATGGATCATAGGCTCTATGCACACACACACACACACGCCATTTTGGAAATAACGTATGGGGCCCCTTCCTTCACAGGTGTTACCCATGATACTAATTAAGGCATCTGTTCCATCCTGGTCAAACAGAGTCAGGGAGCTGCTATTGTGCGTGTTGTTGGCTCACGGTGTCACTCTGCTATGCACGAGTGGGCCTCAAAGTGTCCTTGAGTGAGTTCCAAATGGCCCCGTATGGGTCTGTGACTCTGAGTTATGGGGGTCCTGGAAATTAAATGGTTTGAGAACCACTACTGTACAGTAAATGGAACAGAGCCTTAATTAGTATCATCGGTAACACCTGTGAAGGAAGTAGGAAGAGTTATTCTGTGTGCATAGAGCCTATATTTTTTTTGATCAAAGCTTCTTCATTTTTTAAGTCACATATGAGTCAAAAATAGCATACAACATTTTTTTAACTTTCTTTTTACCCCTCCCTCCCCCCAGAGTTCCCGCTCTGAAAGAGGCACAACCCCGGTATCTTGTACCATTAACAATGAAATAAAAGGCATATACAAATATACATTCAAAAATAGAAGAAATTAATCAAATATCATAGAGCCTATATTGACATATTTCTGCAAACACTCCGTGGCTCTGCGTTGCATGACTGTATTATCATTCTCGCATATAGTGGGATGTAAGACTTAAAATGAAAGTAAGCAGCAAATGAAAATAAACAAATGAACACTAATCTTTTACTTTCTCTAATCACAACCTAAAACATGAACCTTGGTTGAAAAGAAAGAAAGTTGTCCTTCAAGTCAGAAATGAGAGTATTTATTCCAACACTGCTTATAAATACTTTTAAATAGTATTCATCATTGCTGTTAGAAAGATTGTATTTTTTGTAGCTACAGCATTGCAGTGGCAATACCTTGCACTACGAGCTGTTGTAGATTGTAGATTGGCTATTTTCAACTTGTCATAGCACACCTGGTCAGGCTCTGCCAGTGGCCAGTGGGCCTAATCAGTCTAAATCCCCTCACTTGTGCAATTTCCAGCCTCTGCCTCAGCCAATTGATTGCCATGGCAACCCCACACCTGCCAATTGATTACTTAACCAGTCCACTTTTCACAGTCTGTTTGCACTCTTCACACACAAGGCAGACATACAGAAAGGGACACAGACAGACAGTTAAAACGGGTGCTATGACAAGTTGACAACGGTTATTATTGGGTTCCCAAGTTGCATCGTTCTCAAGTAGGCTGCTGGCCGACGGGTGTGTCTTTTTCTCTTTTATATAATCTTTTTTATCCCACAATTTTGTAACCCATTTTTCACCCCTGTGTCAATTATTTAATGTGATCCTGGGCTCTACACACCCTCCGCCAACCTGGTCCCCATTAATGGGGGACATGGGGAGTCATTTCTAACACTTAAAAAAACAAAAGAAATGTACACTTTATTTTTATTTTTTAAAGGATATGATGCCTGCTGCCCTTGATGTCTGGAATGCTCCTTGGGAACACAGGGGGCTGGATTGAGGGTCTCCCCGCCAGGACAGTGATCTTGTGACGCCGGGGGTAGGGTCGAGGGTCTCCTCGCCCGGGCAACGATAGTGGGCGCGCCATGTTGTCTGGAATCCCCAAATGTACCCCTGGAGCCTGGGTACATTGAGGTACATTAGGCCCGTCACAAGTATTAATACATTATTTAAATTACAACAAAAATACATGAATTGTGAAAGTAGCAAATCTACGAGATCAAAACAGTTTTGAGCTCCTAGATCTGCTACTTCCACTACTTTCTAACATGGGAGCGAGTATGACTATTATCCTAAAAGTATTGCGATTATCACAAATACTTATTATGTAGTAATTGTGATGGGCCTAAGGGTGTGTGTGGGGGTGTGTGTGTGTGTGGGGGGGGGGTGTCTGTGTGTGCGCGCATGTGTTTGCCGTGTGTGTGTTGAATCTGTTTCTGATTGGCCCGACGCGACGGGTAATCTACGAGCGTGTTGAATTTGGGGCCCGACGTTGACAACATTAAATCTACGAGCTGGACGACGCTGGATCTACGTCAGTTATAGTGTACTTCTCCCCGGGGTATGGGTTGAATCTGGGATAATCGGGCATAATGGGCAGGCGGGTCGTGCAGGAACTGGGTTGTGCAGGAACCGGGTCGTACCCAGCGGTCCCTCGTGCGACCCCCGTCCATTGTGCTCTGATACCCGGCCTCCCGTACCAAAGTCTTAAGTCTAGTTTTCTCTCTTCTCTAGTTTCAGGTTTCAGATTTCATCTCTTCACATCTCTTCAAAGTACCAACTGTTGAATATCTTGTTTCCTTCCCAAGGTTGTTTCCTTCCCGCCAGGTTGGCCAAATGTTTTCCCTATCTTGTACTTTACTTCCCGCCAGGTTGGCCAAATGTTGTCGTTTCTGTTTGATTAACCTCTTTTCGTAGTAGGGGAGAGCCGCCACGATTGTAACGCGCTATGGTTGTAACATGAACGTTATCTCTTGATTGGTCAACGCCATCATGACGCCATCGCGTCAGTATGTGTACAGCAACGTACTCTACGTGCCCAGGAAGTTTTAAGTGTTTACCTTCATCCTGCCGGGAGAAAAACTGAATTTTCTCAAAAAGCAAAATTTTTACACCTGGAGTATATGTGTGCTACAATTTTTTTCTCTGATGTTGGTGAATAAAAATCCACATGGATGTCTTCATGCTTATGTTCTTCATTAGTTTGCATCATGTTTAGACGGAATGCGCATTCATTCTGGTCTGTAAGCAACGGCAAAGAAAACTTGCGAAAGTGGGTCAATTGTAACACACGCCGGCTCCATTCAATACCATTATAGGTCATATTTGTAACACAGTTGACATATTGGCCAATATTATATACAGTCAGCTGTCTTCATTACAGAGTGTATTCTAAAATTAGTTTAGGGTTGTGTAACATTGTACAACTCAATAAATTAAACGTTTGTTTAATCAATGTATTTTCCCATTGAACTGACTCAAGCGCCCAAACTGGTACACCCGATACCATTTAATATTTCCCTTATTTTTGATACATTTTCTTATCACATCCATGGTATGAAAACAATGCTAAGGAGTTGCTTCAATGAAATATAATTGTTTTAAGTTGAAAACTATATGTTTAATGGTGTTTTTTAGCGTTGTTACATTTATCATGCATGCCGTTACAATTAATCCGATATGCGCAGCAATTGTAACACTGGAACAGCGTCCACGTTCGGTTTAATAACTCCTGACCTGTTTTATAAAAAAAATAACTTGAAGTGGTTTATGGTAGCAGACATGTGTAGGTCCGTTGCCTGAAAATATTACATGTGTAGATAAACGGATCTCTGAGTAAAAAAATGAAACGTGCAAAGTGTTACATCCTTGGCGGCTCTCCCCTACTTTTCAGGTGGCAAACGTTGAATTTGTGTCACTCTTCTAGTGACATAAATTAACATATCAATTAGACGTTGTGGTGGTGTGGATGTTAATGCACGCGTGCGTGCGTATGCGTGTGTGTGCGTGTGTTTCATTCAATGAAACAATTGACGAATTTCATTTCTTCAAGACAATATACGATTTGCATTTAATTTCCCATCATTCCTTGGAGTCCCATCATGGCAAGTTAACTATATAACCTATACTATTTGGATTAAGGGCATCTGCTAACTGCCCAAATTGTACATTGTTGATTAAATAATATTAAATATATGCACACACAGCAAGGTGTGTATATATTTGAACTGCTAACTTTCAACAAATATGCAAGGGATAATATTTGCCGGCTTCGCCTGAATGTTTAACATTGGGTTAGTTAACATGGCTGTCATGTTGGATAGCGCACAAATAATCAAGCAGATTGATATGAGCAGTTGTTCTGAGTCTTTGATTAGAGTTTAGCTGCATAATACGTGTTCCATGCTATTTAATCCATGTTGTGATGCTGTTTGGTACGCTAAACCCGCTATTTGTTTTATGTGTTTAATTCGCTGTTTTTTAATAATTAAAAATAAATAGCGGCTTTGTCGCCCGACATGGTGACGAGGCCGTCGCATTATGATGGCAAAACCTGAAATCGACCTGTGCTCTGGGTTGCAAGGGCTTCTGGGAAAAATAGTTCAATGCAAGTGAACGGTGGTTTTGACTGGACTACAGCAGCTCTCGTTGCCTGTTGTTGTTTCGCATCACGATGGTGGCAAACTACCTGAGAGCCTAGGTAGTTTGGATACATTAATTTAAAGCCCTTAAAGTGTTAGACAGCGGTCTGCTATTGAGTCCATCGGCCATTATCCAGAAATAACGCAACGCTGAATTCAGCGATTGACCAATCAGGTTTAGTTTCGTTTATTCGCACAATAAAACAGTACAAAAAAAGGGTAACATCATTAAGAGAAATATGTGCAGGTGAGAAAAGAAACCCATGGAGGGCTTATATGTGGTTCTCACCAAAGATAATAATACAAATAGTAAGTAGACAAAGTAATCAAGGTATGAAAAATAACAAAAACAAATACAACAACAAATACAGGTTTGATTTGTGAATGTGATTCTCTAAACAAAACTAGAAGCAAGAGACATAAATGAGAAAGTATTTAATTATGCAATCAAGACAAAAATAAGTAAGTGCTAGAACAACTATGTTGACAACGAACAGTAGGTGGTGCCGTGGTGGTGTAAAGTACATTTACTTTACCGTACTTGAGTACAATTCTGAGGTATTTGTACTTTAAGTAAATGTACCAACACATTATCTGCTTCATAAATGCCACTTTAATAGATGTAAAACCTCAGAATAAATGTGACGTAGCCTGCGGAGTTAGTTCAGTCAGTCATACTCGAAGGAGTTCATGCCGTGCTCAAAGGCGCATTCTATACTCAAAGGGTTAACATGCTGAATGTCTATGTGGGTGTATAAGTGTGTGCAAGTCCCACACGTCATTCGCTGATGTGGCAGTCAGCTGACCAATTGGGCGGGCTACTTAAGGGGTTTTTATCTCCTGCTCTCCCTGCTCTTAATGTTTAATGATGGTGTTTGATTGTGCCGAGCAGGGAGAAAATGCAGCAGAGGCGAACGCCAAGTCAAATCATATGCACACTTAAATTATCATTCTACAATACATATTGGTTTAATCTATTCGTGAGTTGTCTGACTGAACTGAAGGTATTTTCAGATTAACGCTCCTAGTAATTCATTTTCAATTAGACCTTGACCGTGATGACCTATGAACTCATTGCCTGCGTTGCAGGATTGTTTCAGTCTGTCTGTGTCCCTTCTGATAATGTCCCACGCTGTGACATTATCAGTGACCACTGGCCTCTGGTCATAAAGCAGACCAAACGCTATTAGACGAAACCTTGAGGCGACACTGTGTGTGTGCGTGTGTGTGTGTGTGTGTGTGTGTGTGTGTGTGTGTGTGTGTGTGTCTTTGTGTGTGCAAAGTTTGATCTAGCTGGCGTCTAGCCTACTGACTGACTGTATCGTGCCCACCAGTAGGCAGATTTTTGCAAAACATCATTTTATATATTGGCTTGAGTGGGTGCCCTTGAAACAATCACTTGAGAGAGACACACACACACACACACACACACACACACACACACACAGCGTGTGCGCGTGTGCCACCAGAAGCAGACTTTAGCCCTGTTAGGCACCCCTGAGCGAGGCATTAGCCAAGCTAAGCGAGTTGCCGCGCTGAGCTGTGCGCAATGCCCACTTCTGCCGATTCAGAGAGAGAGAGAGAGAGAGAGAGAGATAGATAGATATGACTTTTAGCTGCTAAGATTTGGGGATGGATAAACGGTGTCAAAACGTTTTTTATTGTGATTAAGGTCAAGTAAATTCATGTCAGTTCAATTTGATTCCACTCAGTTCCATGCACTCAATTCAGAGATTATTGTCAATCAACCCTAAGACATTGCAGATCGACCTTGGATCAAACTCTCAATCAATCAAGCTTATAGTATAGTATAGCTTGTGTATTTTGGCGAATAATAAATATAGTATACATTTTCAAAGTGTCTTGATAGAAAACAATATTCTCTCAGGTTGTCCTTGTGACATACCTTAGGGCTAAAGTTTTTTGGTATACATATTTACCAAAAAGAAACATATACATGAGGTTGAATTCCGCATTCTGCCTGCTGCAATTTAGTTTCCAATCAGCTAGTGGTGGTGCGCACTCTCCATCAGATCATCCAAGGCATTATAAACAGGTATTTTCATCCCAAGATTGTTTTTGCAATAATGACGTATCAACTTTATCAAGTGATGCATCTGCTATCTAATTGCTCACGGGCACTTCAGCTGTGTCAGGGGAGTGTTACTCAGTAACTTTCCACCAATGCTCGTCTCCCTCCCCCCGCGTTTCTCTGTGTCCCCCTGAAGGCAACATGCTGTGTGTTGTCCCCCTCTGAATTAATAAACAAGACTGTCATGATACAGCTGAAACTAAATAGGAAGACAAAGAGCTATAGCAAGCTAGAGCCGGCTTGTACACATGGCTCTGACTGTGCCTGTGTCTGAGTACTTGTTTGTTATGTCGGTTGATGGCTGCCAACGAATCTGTTCCACCAGTTGAATGAGGTAGACCAGGGGTCGGCAACCTTTTTGACATCAAGTGTCATGTTTTCATGTTCTCGATAGTCAGTGTACCATGTCAAAATGTAGCCTATTTTAATTAATCAGAATGTAATATTTCTAACTGATTTTGATTGTCCACATATAGGCTATACAATAACCTTTTGTTAGATTCTTCTTTAGAAATATTTTCTTTCGCACCTGGCTGTAATGACCATTAGACTCATAATAACTCATAATAATAGTATCTCCCAGACGCCCTCCCCCGTCAGAGTTCATTTTTTTTAACTAATTTTTTTTATCCCATGATTTTGCAACCCTTTTTTCACCCAGTGTCAGCGCTACACTTCCTCTGCCAACCTCATGCACCCTCCTATGCATGAGGAGTCCAAGCTGCTTCTTTTCACCTGACAGGAGGTGTTTCCCCGGCCGGACGTAGCGCGTGGAAGGAACACGTTATTCCAACCAGTTCATTTCCACTCCATCAGGCGCCCCGGCTGGCCAGGGGGAGGCAGTTTAGAGAGCAGGATCAGGACCAGTAATCCAGAGTTATCAGTTTCAATGAATGTAGAATTATGTGCAGGACATTTGTATATAACCGACTAAACCTTTTTTTAATATCATTTAATTTTAAAAGGAAAAAAGAATAAATAGAACACTCGCACTCATGTCAGTGTGCCAGTGACCACCCTCCTGTGACAATGTTGGCACCTGTGTTAGACAAATCCACAGAGGGGTGCAGCCACAGCTGATGTGTACTAGCCTGGCTCCAGCCCTGGATCGCTACCATTAAAAGCATATCTCCTTCAGGCCTATGATAAATAGATATAATTGTTATAAACATCATCAGACATATTTTACCGCTTTTGTTTACATGTTAGTAGCGCTCGTTGGCTGTGTTTGTTTGGTTATAGCAACCGGGTTAGCCATAGCCACATGATTGACAACAATGGCATCTGATTTCCTACTATTCTGATTGGTTGGTATGAACTAGGGATGTCCTGATAGACTTTTTCTGATGCGATCCCGATACCACAGTTTCTGTGTTAGCCGATACCGAATACCGATACCAGTGTTGTGATCTCGTGTTGTGTCTATAGCTATCTAGCTATATATCCCGTGTTGTGTTTATAGCAGACTCCTCAGTCAAATGTGCACTTGCAGTTTGGGCAACTCGAAAGCAAACACCACATGCCCCAATATTTTATTTACCTGCCATAGTGTCAATGCCTTACCCCTGTGTCGGATCGGTGGTTAGACTGGCATATTCGCCGATACCGATATGAACCGATATGTCCAAAAAGGGCCAATACCGTTACTTTTCCCGCTACAGTATCTGCACATCTCTAGTATGAACCAAACGCCGAAGACTGCCGCTTTGACAACGCCCATCCCATAAACTGCTGCCGTGGGGAGGGCTTTCAGTCTGAATAATGAAGTGAAACTAAATGAAAATGTGTCAGGCTAGAGGTGTATCATTAAAGTGCAGCTTTACACCTCAGCATTGATTTTTCTTTGTATCACACAACCCATGAAGCCTTGTTTTTGTCAGATTCCTGAGCCAATACTGGTGGGAAACTCAATGGAGAACTTTTGACTCTCCTACCAGGGACTCTGCCGGTCAGGGATGTACGAGACAGGGGAGGGGGGTCACAGGGGTCAAGTCCCCCGTGGGCTGATGACCTTATGGGCCACAAGACTGAAGGGAAAAAGTGTGCAGCCCCTGCAGTCCTCTGAGCGTAAAAAAAAGACACTAGGACCAGTAGTCGCTCTGCAGTCTGCAAGCGGCTTAAACGCTATGAGAACAGCGGGCCCGCCATTCCTCCCCCCCACCCCACCCTCACTGTGTGTTCTGTGTTTGTTGTGGTGGAAAATAGAGGGAGAGGAGAGCAATAATGCCAGCGAAACAATAATGCTTGGGTTTCTTCTACTATAGTAGTGCACAGTTGGTCGGAGCTAGTACACATATATGTTGTACTTGTAGTAGGATGTGGCACCCACAGCTGAGCTATGTATTTTACAGTATGTTCTTCTCAAGACACATGCCATGGATGGGCTTATTGACGTTGTTGTGACCCATTCTTTGAACCCAGATTCTTCTCAGTTACAGTACCAGTGTTCCTATGAAAAAAACAAAACCCTCTAAAACCGGACCAAATTTATCTAGAATCGCAGAAATGTCGCGCGGGCGAAGCCCCGTATGTTGTACGCCAGAGATACGTCCATGCTGCCAGTCATCAAATGATTGGCTTAGGAATGTGACAAAAACATAACCAAAATCTCCATTAATTCAAGGCTCCATGGGGAGCCAATTCAATTCAATTCAATTCACACTTTAAATATAGAGCAGAAAACCGACAAGATCCACCCAGAGCAAGCAATATTGCGACAGTGGCAACGAACAACTCTCCCTTAGGAAGAAACGTCAAGCAGAACCCGACTCTAGGGTGGGAGAAATAGAAGAAAAATTGACAGGGAAGGCAAATACAAGTAGTAGCAATAACAATAATAATGAATGTAAATGGTAAATGGTAAATGGTGCATTTATATAGCGCCTTTATCCAAGGCGCTTTACAGAGATTGTGCATTACATTCACCCATTCACACACACATTCATACACCGATGGCAGCTGGAAACCATGCAAGGCACCAACTAGCACATCGGGAGCAATTAGGGGTTCAGTGTCTTGCTCAAGGACACTTCGACAGTAACTCTGGGGGAGCCCGGGTTCGAACTGGCAATCCAGGCACTCTACCCCTGAGCCACCGCCGCCCCATGTAATAGTGTAAGAATATAGTATGGTGTAGTGGTGTAATAATATGATAGCGGTCCATGGTCGTGCTCTGTGAGGAGTCTGGGTCCATGGTCATACTTTTGATGGGCTCCGTGAAGAGGCCTGGTCCACGGTCACACTCGGAAGTCAATTGGGGGCAGTGTTGTTTTTGGCAGCAAATTTAGATTTTAGTTTTAGTCATAGTCTCTTGAATAGTTTTCATTTAGTTTTAGTCACATTTTAGTCAACTAAATATAAGGTTTTAGTCGACTTAAATATACAGTTGATTTAGACGAACAAAATGTATTTTGACGGGCCTTGATGCCGTCGTAATGACTGTTTTTACATTGCTGAAAATAGCCGATCTACGTTGTGTGCTTGTAGATCTGCTATTTTCAGCATTCAACTAATTGTAAAATGACTTACTGGATCTCTTGTCCACTAGTCCCTTCCTAACATTTTAGTCTAGTTTTTTATTTGTTGACGAAATTGTCAGTATATTTAGTCGTAGTTTCTGTCATCATAGCTTAGTTTTTATTTAGTTTCCATTTAGTTTTTTGTCAGTGGAAAAAGGTAGTCTTTTTCGTCTTAGTTTTAGTCGACGAAATCAACACTGGTTGGGGGTCCATATTAGAGGTCCACTGCAGAGTGGAAGGCAAAAGCCACTGGGCCATGTTAGGAGTGGATTCATATCTCCCACAGACAGGTTTAGCATACTGTCATATCTGGCATAGCGCAGAACCACATAATCAGTCCGTCTAGCTGCATGGTCTGCCTGCCCGCCCACCTTCCTCCTCTCATCGGAAGCAATGAGCGCACAGTCAACAGTGTTCTCTGCTGCAACTGCCATTGGAATGCAAAATAGTTCAGGCCGTGTCAGGTGTGATGACTGCTGGGATAATAATTATGTCCACATCCTGCGCTTTGTTTGTTTCAAAGGTTCAGCGGTTTCCTGTTCCTGTTGCACACTATAATTTGGCCGTAATTATGTTGGAAGTCGGTTTTAAACCGTGGTGGAAAGTACACTGTACTTAAATAAAAATGCGTTCTTTCTTTTTGTCTTTCTGTTTCTTTGTGAGTGTACCTACCCTATAGGGGACACGGAGAGAACATGTCTGTGCGTCTGTGGGAAGTGCAGCACGTGTCTTGCAAATGTCAGCTCATTAGTATTGATGGTATGGAATGTTGCTTCCAATAGCAACGGAACCAGTGCATGGCTTCATCAAGATATGAACGAAGGGACGGCAACAATATGGGCTCTGCTTTGTCACAATCGAATAGTATATAATAGTCATGAAAATATTGGTAATTTGCTAGTAGGCATTCACTGAACTCACAATATGATTTTTCACAGAAAAAAACATTTTTGACACATTAATGCATTAAAATCTGGTTAGACCAGAACTCATGTATTCATAATTATTTATAACAGTAATCATAACACATTATAAAGCATCCAGTAATGACTTATATGGTGAGGCATACATGGATTGTGATATAACACTTACAGCTTTTTAGTTTAGTTTTTTTAGTTTTTGTAATTAATTAATGATTTCGCCCCTGCTGATTACTTTTCATTCTGAGTGTTTTTTGCTTGAGGCAAAAATTATCCCAGGTCGTGAACCGGACCTTACTTTACGGGCGTACCGGAGCCCACTCGCTTGTGTCGCCTATTAGTTTGCATTGCACAGTGCGCTCTGTGCGCTATACTTTCCGAACGCACCCTACATATTACTCCCTGTCAAAAGTTATTTCTTGTTATTTATTTATTTATTTATTTTCTCGCCTCCATGCATTAATCGCACCTTTTTTGTCCCAGTTTGTAAAGGGCAGGCCTTAAACTTTAAAGGACCACTTCACCACTTTTCAACCTATCTTCATATAATAGGTCCTCACTAATAATCATGATAAAATGGCAAAAAAAAAATCTACTCGGTCTGTCTCATAGGAGGGCTGTGGGCAGTTCAGAAACCGTCTTCCAGTGACATCATCGATGGGGAATACAAGCTAATAGAAACTGCAGGCTTTCTAGTCCTGAAAAGTTGCAATGCGAAAATGGAAGCCATCGTTCTCACGATAATGAAAATCTAAACATTTTTTATAAAAGAATCTTGTTTAAAAAAAAAGAATCTGCCTAATGATGATGTCACTGGAAGACGGTTTCTAAACTGCCCACATCCCTCCTATGAGACACAGACTGAGTAGAAAGAAATTGTGCCATTTTGTCATGATTAATAGTGAGGACCTATTATATGAAGATAGGTTGAAAAGTGGTGAAGTGGTCCTTTAAGGCCTGCCCTTTACATTTGATAATGAAATGCACGTACAGACAAGTGTGCATCCGCTCCAGAATCTAGATCCAGACTGGATCAGCAGTGTGCAAAGCAACTCCATCCCAACCAAGTCTACCATAAACCATTTTGGGGCAGCGGTGGCCCAAGGGTTAGAGGAGTGCCCTTGTTGCCGAAAGGCTGCCCGTTCACCCAACACCGCTGAAGTGCCCTTGAGCAAGGCACTGAACCCCCAACTGCTCCAGTGGAGCTGCTTAGTGGCCAACAGTATAAGACTGTGGTTGTTCTGGTCAGCTCCCAGGTTTTAATGTGTGTGTGTGTGTGTGTGTGTGTGTGTGTGTGTGTGTGTGTGTGTGTGTGTGTGTGTGTGTCTCTATTTGCAGGGCGTTGCTGAAAATGAGCACTTGTGCTCAGCTACTACCCTGGGTAAATAAAAGATATAAAAAAACAAAAACAAAACACTCAGTTATTCATGAAAATAGTAACTAGTTACTTTTGGAATATATAGGCTAAATGTAGCCTGGGCACCATTTCATTTCGGGTATATGATCCGGTCGGGAGCGGATGATATTGTTACGTCATGTTGTGGTATTGTTTTGTAGTCGACAGGCAGGAACAATCAAATGGAAAGTCCTTTTCCCTCAAACCGATTTTTCTCAATAAAAGCTGCAGGCTACGAGAGCTTTTATTGTTATTCATCCGGTTTCAGGGAAAAGGACGTTCCGTTTGATTCTTGGTGAAAATTAGGAAAACTAGTCTTTACCCGTTCTGAATATATGAACAGCAAATGATGTTCAGTAGCTGTACTATCAGGGTCCAAGTTGTTTTCCCCGTTTGGGTCTGTTGCGCGGAAAGGTGTGTCCCAGTATTAATCTGTGTCCGGCCCAACATGCATTTCACTGGTGACACTGGTGACACATGATTTGCGGGGAGATGACTTGTTTTTGATGCAAATTAATTTAATGAAGATGAATGTTAGAATGTTTGGCGTGTGTAATGCAGGGCAGATTGAGGACAGGGCTGTGCGGCGCTAGGTTCCGTGAGGCGGTCCGTGCGTCGTGGTGTTGTGAGATGGCGCAGAAAGCGAGCAGCTGTCTTGCTCTATGCTATGGAAGTAAGTATTCTGACCGAGCGAATTAGACAGCGAGCGAGCGTCCGCTAAATTATTAGATAGATGTACCAAAAGTAGAAAGTACTCGTTATACTAGTACAGTAGGTACTAGTTATGCAGAATGTCCCATTCATGTTTTCAATCTGAATAAAAAATCATTTGAAAATAGCAGACCGACAAGTAGAGTGGCTAAATTCAACTGGCCAAAAAAGTGATTCTGTAACATTATGAAATACTGTACATCCCAGTGACATCACAAAGATGCACTTCGTGATGTTACCCAGAATAGGGGGGACTTTTTATTGTTTATTGTTTATTGTTTTAAATGTACTTAGTTACTTTCCACCACTACCAGCTCAGTGGCCTTGTGGTTAGAGTGTCCGCCCCGAAACTGGGAGGTCGGGTTTCGATCCCCGGCCGGGTCATACCAATGACTCTGAAAAATTGGACCCAGTGCCTCCCTGCTTCGCACTCATCATCAAGGGGTTGTATTGGAAGTCCCTGCTCATGTCCTTGTGCTGTACTTGTACATCAAGCTGCCTCACGCTACAGAAACAGGAGGTATATATGCTCCTGCCCTACAGTAGTATACAGTATGGGCCTCATGGCTCTGCAAGGCTTACTCAGGCTTCCTGACAGCACTCAAGGTGCGTTGTATGCACTTCTCATCATTCCTGCCATGAGGTGCTCTTCAACGTTGTACCAGGGAGGGGATCCAATTATGCTATCCAGGGAGCCAGGAAGGCCCCTTGTGGAAGCGGAGATAGATAACATAGTAATTAGGGGTGAAGGCACACATAAGATTAGAGAAAGACAGAGATGGGCCCTTGAGAAAAGAAGGAAAACTGTGTGTGTGTGTGTGTGTGTGCGTGCGTGCGTGTGTGTGTGTGATAGAGAGAGAGAGAGAGAGCGCTGTGCTGCATGCTCACTCTGCAATTCCATCCATCAGTCTGATTACATATCAATCCAGCTCATTCTTCTTTATCATTAACCTTGACAATCACTACCTAAAGACCGCCATCTGCTAATTTGTAAGAAAACCCACACGTGTGTATATGACTGTATATATTAAAAACATGACACACAGACACACACACACACACACACACACGCAATCTTCAGTAGTAATGAGATAGAAATGTGCAGCTTCACTCGCCTACCTCGGTTGATGACGCCGCTGTAAGCTGCTCGATGCGTGCTAATGGACTAGTCCATTATGATTAGTGGATGATGGTGGCAGGCCCGCTGCCCGTCCGACATTCGTCATTTGCCACGCGCCGGTGGTATTTCAGATGAATCAATCGCTCACAAATGGCTGTTTAATTGGAGACGGATTGATGTAGCAGAAAACACAGTCCTTGTTTACACCTTTTATCCTGCAATTAGAGTCTTTAAAGGGACTACACCATGCATTTAAATTTTTCCGCACGTGTTGTGTTTTTTGGGGCTCCCCTGTCTTCTATCCCCACAAATTACAGTTCTCAATTTCAGCCCCAACCCTACCCGACCCGTCCCAACGTTTTCAGGTAGCGTATGGCCCAAAATTCACGGTAATTTATCGGGCCGTGCCGAGCCTCGGGTTCTGTGAGTCAGGCAGCAGAGAACAGTTTGTTAGAAAGTTTTACGGGAGTTTCCTGTAATATACACATCCGTATTCCATGTTTTTTGCTCTGTGTAAGTGTCTGTATCTCTGTCTGCACCTCGGCATTGAAGCCTAACCAATCAACCAAGGATAATCGGTGACGTTATAAAACCTGGATATTTTGACTTAAGGGGGACTGTATCAACAACATCGACATAATAATATTAAGCACTACCAAAGCTTTTTACAGACGATCAGCTCGTCTGGTATAAGATACAATTATTTACATGCTTTCTAGTTATTGAAGTGTCCGTGTGCGCGGTGTGCAGCTGCATTTACATTGGAATAGTTTTACAGCCCTATAGCGCTCGGCTCGAGCCTGATTTGCATTGCATGGTGAAGCGTGGTGTCTGTCTGTCCCGTCACGCACCGAACATAACAGGTCTGAAATCCCAGAATAGCCTACAAGCCTGATTAACACGTTTTATTTTCTGCTGCTGTGTTCGGTTAATGACGGAATATAAATCACTCAGGCAGCAGCAGCAACCAAGAAGAGTTGTCAGGGAGTGAGAGAGAATGAGAGATGCATGATAACAGGGATTTAACTCTATTTCAGCCTATTTTGTGCAGAACTTAGCATGTTTTATGAACAACTGAACATTTCACCAACTATTTTATTATATGTGCGTTCTTTCACTGGCTATAATTTGAGCCACGATGTTTCTTTTGCATTTTATCGGGCTTTCCTGCTTCAAATGATGATGATTGTTAGGGTCGGGCTGAGCCTCGGGCCAGCCCGGTTAGGGTATGGTAGAGCCGAGCCGTAATTTTTAGGCCCGATGAGAACTCTACCACAAATACCCAATTTTGGACAATGAGGTTTTATATGAGCTTTATATCTGGGTTTTTATGTGAATTGGTCTCACAACGGGTCAACTGATTAACTGAGACCTGTGATGTCACAGGTCTATCCATGCTTTGTATAATCCCTCCCCCTCTTCAGTTGCAATTTGCATTTCATCTTTTGAGACTGTGGGAGGGGAGGGGGGATGGGCCTTATTATAATGAGTCAAATATGTGGGTGGGGGAATAGCTGGAACGAGGGTGGGGCAGAGAAAATCATTTGCACAAACTGACCAAATAGTGCCACTTCAGGACAATGTGGTATTGCCGCTGAAAGAGCTTTATAAGGCAGAGAGAAATTACTTGGACTGGGTATATCTGAGTTTAGAAAAAAACATTTGAGGGACATATAATGATGATAAATGCATGGTGTAGATAAGTTAAAGTTTGCCTTCAACAGGCAAGAAGGTTTGCAGTTTACAGCTTATTTATTCATACTGTATGTGGCACAGTTATGATTTTCTACTTCCATTGGCAATTTATGACATTTCACATTAGCAGACAAAATAATGGAGAAAACAACCTATATATTATACTGTTCTAATCTCCATCTCTTTTTACAATGGGTGACATCGCTAACATTAGCCTAGATACATTCAAACACAAAGAAGGCTGTGATTTCTTCTCTGTGCGGTGATCGACAGATCAATCGGAAAACCGTTTTATTTCACATGGATCACCTGCAGAAGAAATGCATGCAGTCGTTGTGGACCATGAGTGCATGTCAGGCTTTTGACGAACAGCCACGTTGCAGCCCATTACTTGCAAACTTAATTTAGTGCTCCACGGCCTTCATAATTATGCATACATGCTCTCTAGTCTGCAGCTCACGCTTTCTGCCTCATGATGATACGTACGTGGTGGAAGAAAGTACCCGAATGTTGTACTTAAGTAAAAGTATACTGCAATGTAGAGGTACTCCGTTACAAGCAGAAATCCCGTATTCTAAATGTACAAGTCAATGTCAATGTCAAGTAAAATTACAAAAGTTGCGGCATCAAAATGTATATGCCTAAAGTACTAAAAGTAAAAGTAAAACTCTGCTCATGACACATACGAATGTGGTGCAAGGGGGAGACTGTACCAGGAGGGGATCAAAGTATAATTTCAAGACAGGTCCCACGAATGGCATTTCATTTGATCACTGGTTTGGAGGGTATAACTATGCGAGGAATGCTGCAAGGATGAACATGTCAATGGATTTTCATACTTCTTTAGCTATAGCTGACAGATGGAGAACTTCAAAAACTACCACAGTAAGCTGAGGAGAGTTAGTGATGAACTATTGACTATATACTAGGCCTTCTAGTGTTATCTAATATAGCCTATGCTGCTGTTCATGTTGGAATCATGTTGTCATTGACTTATCGCTACAGTTTGTGTGAGAAACACAGTCATTCAGTCATTATATCAGTCAGTCAGATAGACCAGGGGTTCTCAACCTGGGGGTCGCGACCCCTCGGGGGTCGAAATTATTTTGGGGGGGTCCCCAGATCATTTTCACACAAAAGAAAGCAACTGAATGGCTGGAAAATGGAAATTGAGAGTTTACAATAGTACACAGACAGACGGACGGGCGGACGGACGGGCGGGCGGGTGTTTACCCTGCGGACAAAGCCAATTCGAGTTGTGACACCTCATGACACATCAACACAATGTATTGGGCCAAACAGAATTAGAAACAACACTTTTTTTGTTTTGTTTTTTCTTTGTAATTATTTGTTTGTTGTCATTTGTCACAACTCCAAGTCTTCTTTTTACGACGCTTAAAAGGTCTTTAAATAAATACTTTTTGAAATGTCTATGGGAAAAAATGCATTGGGGGCGGGACTGCGACGCTCTATAGTATACTGTATAAACACATTTGCAAATGACACCCTTATCTTCTACGCACACACTATACACCAGTGGAGAGCTGAGCGCTGTTTTCATTCCACAGTTCTGTCACACAGCTGGTTACTTATTAACCCCTTCCTAGCAGTGTTCATTTTGACGACAACTATAGCACGGAAAATGTTTGTCCACTACCTTTTTCACTGATGAAATTAAATTAAAAAAACTAGGCTAAGCTATGATGCCAGAAAACTAGGCTCCAGACATGTAGGCCTATCTGTCAAACCACTTCCTAAACGCCGTTCACAATCGCAAAACACCAGTGGGAGCTCCACTAATCGTGTTCAACCCGGATTTGGCTCGAACAATTGGGTTAAATTAAATTCCCTGCTATGCCACAAAAATGTGGAACACCCTATCAACAGTCGTAAAGGAAAGTGAATCCCTATACTCTTCTTCACAGCTGCTCCCAACGAGCTCTTTACGGGTGGCGGCAATTCAAAACTGGCCCCATATTATTCTTGGGGTTTAAATTCTCTTATAGCAGAACTTGTATTGAACGGTAGCCTGGGTTCCATTTCGGGTTCATGAACCGGTCGGGAGCGGATGATATCGCTACGTCATGTTGCAGTATTGTTTTGTAGTCATCAATCTTCAGAAACGTCCTCTTCCCTCAAACCGATTTTTCTCAATAAAAGCTACAGGCTACGAGAGCTTTTATTGTTATTCTTCCAGTTTGAGGGAAAAGGAAGTTTCGTTTGATTGTTCCTGCCCGATGACTACAAAACAATACTACAACATGACGTAGCGATATCATCCTGATGACTACAAAACAATACTACAACATGACGTAGCGATATCATCCTGATGACTATACAAAACAATACTACAACATGACATAACGATATCATCCTGATGACTACAAAACAATACTACAACATGACATAGCGATATCATCCTGATGACTACAAAACAATACTACAACATGACATAACGATATCATCCTGATGACTACAAATCAATACTACAACATGACATAACGATATCATCCTGATGACTACAAATGAATACTACAACATGACATAACGATATCATCCTGATGACTACAAAACAATACTACAACATGACATAACGATATCATCCTGATGACTACAAAACAATACTACAACATGATGTAGCGATATCATCCTGATGACTACAAATCAATACTACAACATGACGTAGCGATATCATCCTGATGACTACAAAACAATACTACAACATGACGTAACGATATCATCCTGATGACTACAAATCAATACTACAACATGACGTAACGATATCATCCGTTCCAGACCGGTTCACACGGCACTTTTGGAACAGAGACCAGGCTTTCCTCCGAGGTGGAAAGCCTGGTGAGGCGAGGTTCATTGAACGGTACTTCCCTATGCATTTGTCTGCAAACTGCTAAAATATTTAATCAATCAATCAACCAATCAATCAATCAGTCAATCAGCACTCTGAAAATAGCAGATCTACAAGCTCACAATGCGTCCCAGAGAGCTAGATTGGCTATTTTTAACCCTTTTACTGCTGCCATTTATTGAGAAATTAGGACCTAATTCATGCCAGCATTTTTTTAATTTGAGCTCTTATTTTGAAAAGCCACATTTTGCCTCAACCGGAAGTGAGCTTATCCCTGCCAGCTTTACGTTGCCAAGACAACCTTTGTTTACATAATCGAATCATGCCGGTACATTTTAGCACTCCACAACGTCGGCTCGTGCCGTCAAAGAAACGCTGTTTTGACCAAAAATGCCATCTGGGACAAGGAATAGGAGATACAGGCGATTGAAAGAAACGGATAGAATGGATTCTTATGGCGACGGTGAATTAATATGAACGATCCAGTGCAGTGCTAACAACACTGCTAGCTAAACGGCTAACGTGAGTAGCATTATGGCTTGATCAATCATAAGCACTATAAAAGAGCAATTGCCGAAGGGCTTCGGCAATGGCAGCAAGCGTTAATATCAAATTAATGCTTCAATTGCCGAAGGGCTTCGGCAATGGCAGGAAGACGGTTAATTTGGCATGCAACCAAGTGCCATTATTAGGACGATTATTAGGATTTCATTCAAAAGACTATATGACTAACACTAAATGAAATTGTTCTGCTGCCAGTGTTATTATAAATGGATCGTTCTAGAAAGTGTCACATTTTGAGATACAATTCAATTTGTTTCTGCAGTGAAGCCATCTGCTTGCAATTCTCTGTGCAATTCCGTTAATTAGTTGCACAGTCAATATTAGAAACACAGTTGGGATATTGCAGGAGGGATAAACTGTGTTGTGTGTGTGTGTGTGTGTGTGTGTGTGTGTGTGTGTGTGTGTGTGTGTGTGTGTGTGTGTGTGTGTTGTGCGTGCGTGCGTGCATGCGTGTGTGCGTGTTGGATTTTAAGGGGGAGAGAATGGGTAGACAGAGACAAATCGGAGGGAGAGGAAGAATTGATTGAATGTTATGTTAAGTGCAGGCATGCGGCGTGGGCACATCGATTCCTGTTATCAGCACTGCTTGGACGATGCATGCTTAGCCGAGGAGGGCCTCTATCATTCCAGACGACACATCCTTTGGCACACAGACAGGCTTATAATCCGAGTGCCATCTGAAGCCGTTGCATTATCAACATGATGGACCCCTCCGCGAGGAAATGATAGAGGACGTCCGTGCCCCCGAATTGGCCCGTTCGTTCCTGAGTTGATCATCGCGGCGAGTAAACTGTGTTTTTATTTATGTGTACTATACGGTTGGCGTTGTTGATGATAACACGGTGGTGATTCACTGCTATCTCTCGGGAACAGCAGTATAGGAGAGCCTGGCCCATGCGGTCGGATTCATATCACGCATCATACGGTGTGACATTTCCAGTCAACCCAGCCTTGGACAATAAGCAGCTTTAGTGGCATTCTGAAAGAACCAAATGAGATCTGGCCATGTCTTGGATGAACACAATAGCCTGTACTGTACATGTCGTTAATAAATGCCATGTCAATCAGATGTCCAGCTTTCTTTTATTTATTTTTCTTTGTTTTTTCTTTCAATCATTTATTTTTCATTTTTCATTTTTGTACAAACCGACACATGACTCACATATACATACAGACTAACCGACATACCTACATACATTATACATACATACGTCCATACATCATCTTCTTCTTACTACTTATATAATCATTCATGTAGTTTTAGAAATCATAAAGCCTTTGTTCTTAACATGAATAGTTCCTTAATTTGCCAAACCTCTTGATAATATTTCTGCGTATTCTACTCCCATGTATTCCACAACTGGGCCCCAAACCAAGAAGAATCCATCCATGTCTCCTTGGAGAACATGTGTGAGCCGTTCTAGTGGGAGCAGTTGTAGAACATTATGGAGCCAACTCGATACAGATGGAACAACATCCCCAATCCAACATTGTAGTATTGACAACCTAGCACAGTACCATAGTATATTCAGGATTCTCTTAAATCTGTTAAATTCAGGTGTCGTTGGGTGTAAGCCCAAGATACATTGTAGGGGATCTAGTTCGATCCTTAGCCCTATTATAGTAGAAATTTCGTTATTCACTTCCTCCCAAAATGTTTGGATTACTGGACAGCGCCACATTAGGTGCACATACGTGCCCACGTTTTCTTTACATTTCAGACATGTACCAGAGCAGTCTTTATCATATTTGCTCCTTTGATATGGAGTAGTTTGTAGTTTATGTATAATCTTGAATTGGATTCTTCTTTTTCTTTTTCTTTGTGTCCTTGAATTTATTCAAGTGCAATATCATAGAAAAGAACCTGCAGTAGCCTTTATTATATTATATAGCTATGTAAAGGTTACTTTATTGTCAATGTAATATTATAAGGGAGAAAGAAAGATCTAACTGCACTTCAAGTTGGTAGAGAGTGCAGAAGTATATCCAGCTTTTTTTTCTTTCTTTATTCTTCTTTGTGTGCAATATCAATATCATAGCAAAGATCATGCAGTAGCCTAGGCATTTGTCTCTAAACAAGGTTACTTTATTGTCAATGTAAGGGAGAAACAAAGATCTAACTGCACTTCAAGTTGGTAGAGAGTGCAGAAGTATATCCAGCTTTTTTTTTTCTTTCTTTATTCTTCTTTGTGTGCAATATCAATATCATAGCAAAGATCATGCAGTAGCCTAGGCATTTGTCTCTAAACAAGGTTACTTTATTGTCAATGTAAGGGAGAAACAAAGATCTAACTGCACTTCAAGTTGGTAGAGAGTGCAGAAGTATATCCAGCTTTTTTTTCTTTCTTTCTTCTTCTTTGTGTGCAATATCAATATCATAGCAAAGATCATGCAATAGCCTAGGCATTTGTCTCTAAACAAGGTTACTTTATTGTCAATGTAAGGGAGAAACAAAGATCTAACTGCACTTCAAGTTGGTAGAGAGAAGCCATGGAATTGAAAATATACCCATAAATGTTGAAGGTACAGTGATCCTTTTCTAAGCAGCTGGCTGATATATGGTCATGTCGCAGTGCAAAATAGCCGATCTACAAGCTTGCAATGGATTGTTGTATCCGCGATGCATTGCAAGCTTGTATCCTGCTATTGTTGTCGTTTTGTCTTATGCAGTATATACATCAGGCTTAATTTTGGTTGCCACTGCTGCTGCAGATGTGGGCTTGTTTCAGACACACAATACCCTCCTCTTCCTCTTAATCCACTTCTGATGTGGTATACGCTTGGTTGTGGTGCTATGTTGCTGCCAGCAACTCCGCCAACTAACCCTCCACAGAGCCTGGCGCACACAGCCATCCATAGTCGCTAGACTCGCTACAATGAAAACACTAAACAACAAATTAGGGATGCTAATTAGATTAGTTAAGCTTCTCAGATCATCTGTTCAAATACACTGTTAGATTCCTTTACATCAAAACGGCGTTAGCTAAAAAGCAATCACAATTCCATAATATGTTTGACGTAATCATTCTTTGTTACTAACCTTCTTCTTATTTTATTTTTGTCACATAATCATGTTGTAGAAATCAACGCTGTCTCACCCCCAAAAGGCAGAGTGTATAACTTCTTCTTGAGACAAATGCAAGAAAACGTCAAAACTGTGACTTGGGTGGGGGGTAATAATAAAGCAATAAGCCACAAGAGGTCTCAGGTTACCATGTATTTTACCATGGCTGTGAGGCGTAGTGACACCCGACGCGTTACAAACATATAGCAATATTAACCTCATAAAACTATTAAATTCACAAAATTAGCTACGCTTTGCGCCACCAGAGCGAGCCACACACTTCCTTGTTTTGCTCGGCAAGTAGACTATGTGACGGGAGAATAGCGCTTGATGTCTTTATGGGGCTGCCTGGAGCCACAAATTCACAGATATGAGTGCGGGCGGTGCTTACACGCCCGCACGGCCAGTGTGTGTAAGGCAATCAAGTGCTCCCCTTTCCCCAGTACAGCTACAAGGGGGGATGATACAAAGTGATTGAAGGTGTGGATTATCGGTGAAAACGGTCACGTGCCGGTAACCAGCCAATCAGAATCAAGTATTGGGACTAACCGTTTTAGGGGAACATTACTCACAGTGCAACTCACTGCAGGGGAAAGGCTCGCTCAACTCAATTGAACTCAACAGTTTGGAAAAGTTCAGGCATCTATACTGGATGCACATTCAGATAATACCTTTAAAGGAATGTACAATCCACACTCTGTAGTAGTCTTAGGAGTCTACTTGTTTAATAACGGCCAGCTGCCTGGCTGTATAAACTGCAGTTCATCAAGCAGGAGACCACTATTACCTTGATTTAACATTTCCTCTAGCGAATCTCTGTTTGCTAGCCCTCTCAAGTGAAAGTTAATTAAGTTGTTTTATCTGTCCCATGCAAATTGCAATGCAATAAGAAGTGATTAGCCCCAGTCCAGGAAGAGGTTTTATTGGATTAGTCTTTGAATTCCCAGTCCAGTACCGTTGTTTAATCCCCCGATAAACACTTGAACTCTGAATGCATCGCCATGTTGTGTTGTACTTCCACTTGTGTGGCCACAACTCACAGCATCCAAAACTGAGTTTCCAACCTAAAATAAACCTGACATTTATCTCTAAACAAAACCTTGCTAGTGAAGTGTATTTGCACACAAGTCAGAAAATCTAGGACACAATGTTTCACAGCATGCATGCCTTGCTCCTTATATTTCTTATATAATACTGGCGGTATATTATACTATTTTAATTTCCATCTCAAGATTCTTTGCAAAAAACAACAGGTTAAAAGAAAACAAAAAAAAATCGCTACACATTTTGGTTGTCGATCTGCTATTTCCACTATTCTTGAATCTTTTTTGAAAATATTCAAATGTTTTGTTTTTGTTTTTTGAGGGTTTGTTTTACATCACCTTATCAACATGAGTTAGACTTCAATATATTAGAGCCCCTCACTTCACACGGGTGTGATTTTGACATGATTATGACGATTATATTAAAAATATTGCAATTATCTAAAATAATTGTGATTACACAGTTATGTAATAATGGTGAAAGGCCTTAGGTGGACTGCAACCCTGTTGGGCCGCACCCTGGGCAAGACCTAAGCTGAAAAAACTATCAGCGGAAGTTGCGGGATTTTAGCGGAAGTGAAATCGTTGATGCTTTACAAATCAGTTTACATTCTCCGCGAATGAAACAAGTGTTGTGATTGGTCGGGGAAATATCGTATCCGGGGGAAATACATTTGACGGCTGTTCCGGAGGATACAACCGCCGATAGCTTCTCTGCCTTAGGTTGTGACCAGGCTTTTCTTTTCGCAGATAAGTAAGCCTGGGACCGAGGCTAGTTGGGCCGTATAGACAAATCCACAGAGCCTTGCCCTTTAGGCCAGGTGTAGGCAATCAATGCTGAGGTGTCAAGCTGCACTTAATGTGACACCTCAGCTATGGCTGCGCCCAGGGCACCGCTCCGTGAATTTGTCCATAGCTGCACACTCCAACCCTTTAATAAGTCCAGGTTAGCTGTTCTTAGAGTGTCTTTCTGTGCTTTTTCGTATAATGAAACCTAAGGGGAACCTAAAAGACTTCAACCATAAACTGTTGGAAATACCCGAGAGGCAAAGAAGTGTTGTTGCTTGTTGTTTGAACCCTCCCCCCCCCCACTGTCCCATAAATGGAATGTTTTTGCACAAAAACTGCCCACAGTATCATAATCCCCCCGCATGTGAGGAAGCAGCCTTTCAGCAACAAAGTAACTTATGCAGACACAGCTTATTGCATGCCCCTTGCTAAGACATGTGATTTCTCTTTTCACGCAGTGTGCATACATTAGAAAGTGGCTGGTTTGTGTATGCATTGTGAACAATACAGTGCAGTACGGTTTGTGCGTGGGTCATGCTCCCTCAGGATTGGGGAGCCATATGGAAAGCATAGGTGGACCCCAGGCTAAGGCAACATAGACACGCTCCCTTTTGCATGCACATTAATGCCACTGGGAAACGTTGGACTTTCAATTACCTCTTTCTCCAGAGAGAAACTGTCTTTGATGAGGCAAAAATATTGAGCTTATTTGTTTTGTATTTGCTACACTAACATTTTGGATACAAAAGGACTGTGACGTTTACCTTTGTCACATGACACTGAACTTGAATTGCTTCAGATTCCTCATAAATCAACTGAGCACCACAGAAAACCTATATCTTAGCAGAATCATTCACATCGTCCCATTAGTTGCTGAGTTACAGTATGCCATTCACTATACCAATTGCTTTCATCAGATGTCAGATATATGGGCCGAAAACCAGCCGTAATCAGCTGCCATATTTTGACATTGCTATCATATCATTTCATAAACAGACATGTAGCAATACAAACATCACATTGTCCCTATGTCACTTTGTATGAAGGTATACCGATATCCGAACGAGGCGACTTTTGGCCTATATATCCGTGGACTATAACAGGAGGTGGTGCAACATGCAGGTCTTCATAGTACCTATGCTTCTGTTTGCTTTACCACAAAGCAGTGATTCTCCCATGCCTTGATAAATGTACACAAATGCAATATTAATATGCATAGTGCATGGAAATACTGTAAATTCACATTAGTAGTAGTATAGTGAGATCAAAGCTCCCCTGGGATACTGGTGGTGGGTTTCATTTGGTCTACTTCACATGCTGAGCTTTGCACATTACCCGACTGCAGCATACAGCAGTCTCTGGTAAAGGCAGACTGCCGAAGCAGTGTAATTCCATGTTAATCAATCTCAATGGAAAGTGTTTAATTTTGCCAACACTCCCCACTCACAGGTAGTACCCCCCCAGAGAGGATGTATTCCTGCTGTCAAAATATGACCCCACCCCCCCAGTCAAAAAACACTTTCTTTGAAATAGTCACTCATGCTTTCCAAGGTGTGATTTGGGGTCCTAAGGATGAATACAAAATTAATATCAACATCTTAAAACCAAAATGTTGAATTGTGGGTTTGAGCTCACATGCCATTTTGATGTAAATCAAATGTAAATCATACATCCTAATACTGGGGGGTGAAATTATATGACAGGAAAAATATGACCCCCCAGTCAAAAAACACTTTGTTTGAAATAGACACTCCAAGGTGTGATTTGGTTTGAGTTTTTAATGAAGCTTGCTGTTAAGGAGGCATGCCCTCTTTTCGCTGAACTTCTTTTTCAGTTCAGGAGCAACTGAATCACTTGATGGTTTCACGGAGAATGAATGTACCGTCTCATCTCGTGTTTACAAGCCCATGCAGTCCCACACCTATAAATCTCACACTGCAGATCGTAAGTCTGCAATTCTGTAAGTTAAACAGAGGTTGGGTTGGCAATACTGTCACGTTTACTGCCAACCTACCAGCAACACGTTGCAAGCTTGTAGATCTGATCTTTTCAGAGCACAACACCTATTATTTGAAACACATTTCAAAGAATCACAGTGGAGTAAAAGTACAATATTTGCCAAAATACTGAGTAAATGTAAGCTTGTATACAGTTACTTTACATGTTTGGGATGTTTGCAGTGACTGGATATGTCATAAGTAATGGCACGTCAAAGAGTAAAAATTCAGTGTGGCATCCATCAATCGACATCATGCAAATGACACTCAGAGAGTGACAGTCATTTGTTCGGCTGCCCAGAGCAGCAAATGTAGCACCCTGCAGATCTCTGTAGCGACATTCATACTCAGACTGGTCTAGCTGTCACAGTGTGATGGGCCGTGTCACTCAGGGTATTAAGCGGGATTCTATTATATTCTGTATTTACGTATATATTCACGTTTTATGTCCGGGTAGCTCAGTCGGTATAGAGCACGTACTGGCCGTTCATTGTACAGTTTTATCCTATAACGTTTTGAACCCTGCTGAAGCACGCTTTGTTCAATTTGAACCTCATTGAACTTGTTCAAGGCACATATAGCGAGTATTTGTAAACTGGCAGGTCCATTTCATGTCTGACCTTAACTGGACTATATATACGGTCTATTATTTGCATGTCCATCACCACCACAGAGGTAAAGCTTGTAGCGAGTCAAGTAAACAAAGAGATAATGGGACAAAATTAAACACTTTCCATTGAGATTTGTCCAAACAAAGCATTGAAAAGCTAAAGGGGCGTAGTTGAGATAACAGACAGTACACACTGATTAACGTGGAATTACACTGCTTCGGCAGTCTGCCTTTACCAGAGACTGCTGTATGCTGCAGTCGGGTAATGTGCAAAGCTCAGCATGTGAAGTAGACCAAATGAAAGCCTCCACCAGTATCCCAGGGGAGCTTTGATCTCACTATACTACTATACTACTAACATGAATTTACAGTATTTCCATGCACTATGCATATTAATATTGCATTTGTGTACATTTCTCAAGGCATGGGAGAATCACTGCTTTGTGGTAAAGCAAACAGAAGCATAGGTACTATGAAGACCTGCATGTTGCACCACCTCCTGTTATAGTCCATGGATATATAGGCCAAAAGGCGCCTCGTTTTCGGATATCGGTATACCTGCATACAAAGGGACATAGGGACAATGTGATGTTTGTATTGCTACATGTCTGTTTATGAAATGATATGATAGCAATGTCAAAATATGGAAGCTGATTACGGCTGGTTTTCGGCCCATTATGTCTGACATCTGATGAAAACAATTGGCATAGTGAATGGCATAACTCAGCAACTAATGGGACGATGTAAATGATTCTGCTATGATATAGGTTTTCTGTGGTGCTCAGTTGATTTATGAGGAATCTGAAGCAATTCAAGTTCAGTGTCATGTGACAACGGTAAATGTCACGGTCTTTTTGTATCCAAAATGTTAGTGTAGCAGCAAATTTTCATTTAGTTTTATTGATATTCTTTTGACTAACATTTAATTTAGTTTTAATCATATTTTAATCATCTGAACTGTTTTAGTTTTAGTTGTCTAAATATCACAAGATTTTAGTCGACTAGGCTATGTATTTTGACAGGCCTTGAAGGCATCATAATGACTTATTTTACACTTGGTTGCCGTTTTACAAGCTCACAACACTGCGCTGCAACACGTTGCGAGCTTGTAGATCTGATCTTTTCAGATTTGAAACACATTTCAAAGAATCACAGTGGAGTAAAAGTACAATATTTGCCAAAATACTGAGTAAATGTAAGCTTGTATATAGTTACTTTACATGTTAGTAAATGTTTGGGATGGAGACACAGTGACTGGATATAGCTACATGTCATAAGTAATGACACGTCAAAGAGTAAAAATTCAGTGTGGCATCCATCAATCATCATGCAAATCACACTCGGAGAGTGACAGTCATTTGTTCGGCTGCCCTGAGCAGCAAATGTAGCACCCTGCAGATCTCTGTAGCGTCATTCAAACTCAGACACAAATCACATCTTGGAAAGCATGAGTGTCTATTTCAAACAAAGGTTTTTTGACTGGGGGGTCATATTTTGACAGCAGGAATCCCCCCCCCCCCCCCCCCCCATAGTCAAAAAAACTATTTGAAATAGACACTCACGTTGAATTGTGGGTTTGAGCTCACATGCCCTTTTATAGGCTCTGTGCAATAAACGTTGTTTTGACCAGAAATGCACCCTCGGGATGGGAATTTGGAGTCCAAAGCGACTGAAAGCGTGCATGCGCGCACATGTGTGTGCACACGCTATCAATATGGCGCAGTCCAGTCTCATGGCTAACAACAGATAGTCATCCGAATGTGAGTAGCCTTTCCCTAAATCGGATCAAACACATTTATACAACTGAAATAACGTGCTTCCCGACAATGAACGTAGACTACGTTTATTTGGCGGGGATTGTGTTAATACCCTTACGCTTCCATATAGACAATGCCTCGTCTAATAAAGAATGGATGCTTTCTAATCAAATGGGTGGCACATGCACACAGTTGGAGGGAGATTCAAGCCTGTCTCATGTCCGCGTAGCACTGTCAGACTGGGATTCAAGCCTCTTACCGCATGTCTTACCATTCAGTGGTGGAAAAGCGTACCAAGTAAAAGTATCAATACTGCAATAGAAATACTCTGTTACATAAATACTTGAGTAAAAAAAGTAAAACAAAGTATTGGTATAAAAATGTAGGCCACTTGGAAGTACTGGGAGTAGAAAGTATTAATTATGCAGAAAGAATGTCCCATTTCACAAGTTTTCAAATGTATGAAATTAATAATTATTTTGAAAATAGTGGATCACAAGTTGAGCTTGTGAGCTTTAATTTGCTTTAGAGATGTGTAGTTGAGAATAAGTAAAAGTACTGGAAATTGGAAATACACCAGTTAAAGTTAAAAAGTTTCGACCTCAAACGTTAGTCGTTTTTGTATACTTAGCACCTAATAAAAGGCTATAAATGTCCGTGCTGCTCCTGTCTCTTCTCCTTATAAAAAAGTTTTGCTTTGAAGTACTTCAGTAAATGTATTTGCTACACCAATGGTCTTACCTGCATGTGGCACTCTCAGTGGGACTCACTGACGTCAGTTTGTTTGGGAAGTCTGTGACATAACATTCCATTCCCTTCTGTTCTGTTCCTACTGATCTATTTAAAAAGAGAGCAAACAGATGGCCCACTTTTCCCTTTTGTATTTCATTTTTTGAGTGGTACCAGCCAATCCAAGGAACAGCAATGTGTGTCCCTCTGTCTGTTTAGAGTACCAACAGGTGACACAGTGGCGCCATTGAGCTTCACACTGTGCACAGGTGCATGATGGAAGCTGAGGTTTTAGCAGCCATTACGTGATTTCGAGTGTGACAGTAGAGTACAGTATACAGTAGAGGGACCCCTTAAAGGGTAAGACCACTTTTTTTGAGGTTTGGGTTGTTTTCTTACCTTATTATGGTCAAACTAGTCCAGTCCAGGAGTTATTTCGCTCTGTTGTGTTGTTTATTAGCAATTTAAGAAATAAAAAATAGGGTCCATTGACTTCCATTGTAGCGGGGAAACAGCTCTCAAAGTCACTCTTTTAGCACATGAACGAACGCAACAAAAGCTGATTCTGACAGCTTATGACATCAGGAAAACTCATGCGGTTTTATTTTTAATAAAAAATGTCAACGTTGTCTTGTTTTGATTAATTTGTGTAGAACGAAGATCTGGTAGGTATGCTTACGCTAACCGAATCACTTCTGTTTTCACGTGACGCGGTACTACGATCCGATTGGTCCAACTCTAACTGCAACAATCTGGAACAGCGCACTTTATCCTCCGTTCTAAAAGTATCGTAAGCCTACAAATTTATAACTGCTTGCCGTGGGTGTCTGTGTCGGGGGTACTGCTCGACTGCAGATGGATTGGGTGCTCTCAGCGTACAACACAGGCAGCCAGCGTGCTTCCTTGTTTACAAATGAAACCGGAAACGGAAGACCGCATTGCAGCTTCAGTGTCCCTCCAAACAAAATAGTACCTTTATAAATATACGTTAAAACACGAAAATAAAACCGCATGAGTTTTCCTGATGTCATAAACTGTCAGAATCAGCTTTTGTTGCGTTCGTTCATGTGCTAAAAGAGTGACTTTGAGAGCTGTTTCCCCGTTACAATGTAAGTCAATGGGGCTCATTGGGCTGGTATTTTTATAAAGCTATTTTCTATAAAACTGCACAATGGAGCGAAATAACTCCTGGACTGGACTAGTTTGAACATAATAAGCTAAGAAAACAACCCAAATCTCAAAAAAAGTGGTCTTACCCTTTAAGGGGACCTCCACACGGTAACTCTGTCATTTCTCGACTGTTTAGGACGCGGGGCCACTCGCCGGAACCAGACCAGGCCCAGGCCTGGGTCTCTATCTCTCTCTCTGGGGCGGCGGCGGTGGCTCAGGGGTAGAGTGCCTGGATGGTAACCGTAAGGTTGCCAGTTCGAACCCGGGCTCCCCCAGAGTTACTGTCGAAGTGTCCTTGAGCAAGACACTGAACCGATGTGCTAGTTGGTGCCTTGCATGGTTTCCGCTGCCATCGGTGTATGAATGTGTGTGTGAATGGGTGAATGTAATGCACAATCTCTGTAAAGCGCCTTGGATAAAGGCGCTATATAAATGCACCATTTACCATTTACCATTTATAATAATAATAGCTTGAATTTATAAAGCGCCTTTCATGAACCCAAGGACAAAAGTAAAAACTCAAAACACACAACTATTCGGTTCGCTTGTCTGCTTTGGGGACCGAGAAGGAGGTCTAAGTTTGTGTATACCGAAGGAGGCCTATGGAGGAGGCCTGAGAGGTACTGTGGAGCCAGGGTGTCGTTGGGTCCTATAAGGGCGTTTCTTGGGTCCTAAATAAGTCAGTTTGTGACAGTGACATTTTATGGGGTGGGAACTATATAGCCCATGCAGGAGGAAGTTTACTTGAAGTTTATTTGAAAAGGAGTTCTGGCTAAAAGCCACTGCATGTAATTAAAAAAAGGGGTGACGTTCATCTCGTCTGCCGTATAGTCTGTTTGGTGTGTGCGAAGGGGAGAGCCGGCTTGTTTACCAGAGCCACAATTTGCAAAATGGGGCTCTTAAATCAACACTGAGGATATTGCTTGTCATGATTTGTTAGCGAAGCACCAATCTATTCCATTTATAATGATTAATGAATCATAATAGCAGGACCAGATATAGCAGTCAGTCATGCCGACTCTGATTACATATACAGGTATTTCATTAGACAAGAAGGGTAGGGAGTCGGGACCAATCTCAACCACTGCCTTACATGAGTAATTATACTCACCGCTTGAGTCCACATACCTTAATACAATTGGCGGACTGAAGTGCATTGGTTATAACCACCGTGTCTCTCCTCTCCGGAATTATCCAAGCATGATCAGCCAGGGTTCTAATTCTGTATCAACTCTCCGTAGTAAACAAACAAAATAATATATCTCTTCCTCTGAATAGCGCGACCGCTTCCCTCTCCACCAGAACAGAAAGTAAACACAAGATATCCCATAATACTCCTCGTCCAAGCCTCAGCCCGCCAGCACAGTTAAAGGAACAATCCCCTTGTATATACCTTAGGGTTACAGTGTATGTTGTCAATTAAATCAAATCTGAGCATGTGGCTTACATATTTAGTAAATATATCATCAGTAAGACGCCCTGAGGGTGTGGAGCGGCGAGGTCGCGTGCACGCATACGCCTGAGTAACGGCAGACTTCTGGGCGAGCAACATCTGGAATGTATTATGTACTGCCCATATATGGAGCGTGACTTGAGTGTACAGGGTTCGATGAGGTCAGATCAACATATGGAATGTCAGAACAGGTCAGCTCCATATATGGAGATCAAAGGGTGGCAGCGTGTCTTACTGTACGTGTACCGACCGACGTGAAATGCGTGAAATGTACTGGGTTCAAACTGACAAAATGTGATTTTATTCATTATGATCGGTTTGAAAAGTAGAAATATAGGCCTCCTTCTTATATTAATCATCTAATGTGATCCTGGGCTCTACACACCCACGCCAACTTAGTCCCAACTTATATATGGGGTACATGGGGAGAGCAACGGACTTGAACCCATGCTTCCTTCATGCATGAGTTTCCAAGTTGCTGCTTTACACCTGACAGGGGGCCGAGTTTCCCTGGTTGGACGTAGCGCGTGGAAGGAACACATTATTCTGACCAGTTCCTTTCCCCTCCATCAAGTGCCCCTGGCTGGCCAGGGGGAGGCAGTTTAGAGACCAGGATTATTGCATGTTTTTTTGTGAGGGTACCTACCCTAGGGGACACGGGGAGGGCTCATTTACTTTTGATTTCCATGTCATATTGAGTCAAAATGAGTTATCCTCCAGGTGCTGTATGCTCCAATAGCTCTTTTGAGAGCATATTACATTGTGCTCATGATCCTCAAGAAGAAAGAGCGAGGTTGTCACATGGGGGTGTCAGTGCTTGATCGATTGATTGATTGATTGATTGATTGATTGATTGAAGTATTAACGGTTTGCAGAAAGGGTATACATTTCACAAGCACAACTCAATACAAAGACTGTTAATGTGGACGGCACACTAATAAAGCATTACTGTACACTTGTTTACAACAGGGTCCACCTTTTTCAATTCATCAGAACATTTAGAGATGTACAAATATACACTAAATAAAACATCACCCCCGTGGGAAGTGAGGGGCGCTCTTATCATCATACATCATCATGACGTAAAATGACATAAAATTCTCCATTCATTGTCAATGGGAATTTGTATAGGACGGAAATATACACTTTTGTTTTTGATCTATTTTCCCCTTTTTTTAGCTTTTAAATGTCTGCCTATGACATCCCCAAACTGACCCCTCAAACTGCTACAATGGTGGAATTTTCATGGGAACAATTAGGGGTCTTCCTAATTCCTGACAGACAGACAGATGTTTTGTTGGAGCGTTTCCAAAGCAGGAGAACCATGACCGTGGGGGGAAGCATTGGGACCACAACAGCATCAGAGTGTTTGACACAGAGACACACGCTTGACTGAACACACCATCTACAGCTTCTACCAGAAATACGATGTTATCATTCAGCATTTACCTACAATGGAGAGCTGTACATAGTTGGTGGCCGCAACAATAACCAAGGACCATGATCAATGCATGGCATGTGCTGTTGTATTGTGGGAGATCATATCATTCTGGGGGCGACTGTGGCTCAAGAGGTAGAGCAGGTCGTCCAATGATCCATGGGTCGGCGGTTCGAATCCTGGCACATCCTGTCTACATGTCGTGTAGTGTCGTAGGTGTCCATGGGCAAGACACGGAACCCCAAATTGCTCTGTGCAAGCTAGTAGTTATGCTAGTCTATGTTAGTCTGGACCATTATGTTATACTTTGGTACTATACTGTTGAAAAATAGCAGATCTACAAGCTCATAGCGCTACGAGCCTGTAGCCCCCCCCCCCCCCCTCCCCCTTCCAGTATCAACTGTAACATTCATAGTGTATGCGTGCGTGCGTGCGTGCGTGTGTGCGTGCGTGCACAGAGGAACATCAGTATGATGTATGCTACTGCTTGTTGATGCAGAGCAGAGAAGAGATTGGGTGTGTGCGTGCAACACTTAGCATCCACACGGCTACACCTCCCAGAAGAAGGACGCACAAGTCATGTTGCCATCTGTTGACAAGGTTTACACAGCAGGTGATTTGTCATTGCGAACAGCAGGGCAAAAATTAACAGGTTTATTTATGAGCTTGCATTGTCTTCTCACAATGTAAATACCAATGGTGGTGTAAAACAGAGTGCGCTGAGAGGGCAAATATATGCAGGTTTATTTATGCATTGTACAATGAAAACACCACTATAAATCAGAGTACTCTGTGAATACCATTAAATCATTCTTGGTTGAGGCTGCCATTGCTGTTGCCTGCAGCTGTGCTACTATATGTCCTGGAGTATGGGTTTGTTTGTAGGGTGCATTACAGCATGCTTCTGACGGGAGAGTTCAGGGTTTTTCAGGTTATTGTGAAGTTGACATTTGGCATGGACAAGGTTTTCGGCAGCAGAGGGTGTCAGCCTGTCAGGGAGAGTCGGAGACGGGCAATGTTTGCCGGTTAAAACTCACCCGTGGCTTTCCCTGTGTGGTCAGGGTTTGGGGTAGGGTGTCAGACTAATGCCTGTCGGACGGTTAGTTCCTTTGTTCATTTGTATTGTTGCTCTTTGTTCAATGTATGTTGTTGTTTTTATTTCTTGCCTTTGATGTCCATGTTGTATTTTTCCTTGTTCAGCACTTTGGCTGTTGGAAATGTGAATATAAATAAAGTTTGATTTGATTTGATTGATTTTACGTGGGGGAGGAATGAAAGAGTAGGATACAAGATGACACCTTAGGTTGCGGATGTGGGTGGAGGTCGGTTGTGACAAGGGAGCCGTTGATATTTGAGTGAGAAGTCCTGGGTGGAGTGAGGGATGATGGTTATTTTGGATTTGAGAGTTTGAGAAAGTTCATTTGCCGTCACGTTTTTTGCTCTTTTCATCCTGATGTTTTGTGAGGCAAAGTGAAATGCTGTTCATCGCTGTCGCATCAAGGACGTTTGCTGGTTGAAACCTTGATGTGAATAGGAGTCTGCAGTCTGCACATAATGTCCCACATAATAACCCAGACATAAGTGACATTGTTTCTGAAAAAGATTGTTGATTATATATGTACATTATATTAGGTGAAAATTTAATGTATTGTATATTAAAAATATACTTTTAGTACTTTTGTTATGCTGAAGGTATACTTTTGTACTAAAAGTATGTTGGTACTTTTGTCGAAGCATGCTATCAGTAGACTTTTTTCCAATATTTTCTTTTACAAATATAATCAGAGTGCATTCAATATATATTTCTAGAAAGTACATTGAATGTCAACATAATTCTAATTCAATTAAAATGTACTTTTCAAAAGTGTATTTTGATAATGTTAAGTTTTTGTTGAAGTACATTTAATTTTAAATACATTTTAAACTATTGTATTTTAAGTGTTTAAATACAGTATACTCCTAGGAAAGTATCCTCAATATGCACTTATCTTGAGATGTACTATAATATGCATATCAAAAGTATACTTTTCACAAATCAAAATATGTTCAAGTATACATTTTTCAACACAAATGTGTATTCTGATAATGTTAAGTTTTTGTTGAACTTAATTTTAATAATACATTCATATACATTTATATAATAAATAAATTATTTTTCACCTGGGTATATGGAATCTGAAATGGTGCAGAAAGAGGCTTACATCCATAAAATGCTTCTTCGCACCTGCACGCATGCACGCACGCGCGCGCACACACACACACACACACACACACACACACACACACACACACACACACACACACACACACACACACACACACACACACACACTTCACATTTACCACAATACATTATCAAGGGCACACATATTTTTCCGTTTCTTTTTCAGTTTTCTGTACAGAATGCACATGAATGTACAACATGCACATGCACTTATTCACAGTCAACATTGATCATACGCTTCATATATATTACCGTCACTGGAGAAAGGTCATGGGTAGGCCTATACGGAAAGAAACTTCGCCGCAAAATAAATCGACTGCCTATAATGGAGAAGATTGTACACCATATGTAAATAATAATTCAATATTTCATTATATGATATACATTTAATAAATACCCTTTGTTTAGTTTTAGGTTTTTATTAATTTATTTCTTCACAGAATCAAAGGTTTTATATGCATGATTCATCAGGATCCTGGATGGCTTGATTTTAGGCTTAAAATAAATTGATATAACTATTTGTGTAAATCTCTATGGGAATAATGAATGAGCGATTTTTCAGTGGAACCACAAAAACCACACCCACTGTGCTAAGCCCTATAGGAATTAAAAATGCACTTGAGCAAAAGTGCAAAAGTACTGGCATAACAATGTACTTTGTGCTTAAAGTGCCAAAAGTACTCATCATGCAGAATGTCCGATTTCATCTTTGGAAAACAGCAGATACATTGTGAGCTTGTGAACAATTAGAACCCGGGTTTCGCATGTAAGGCCCAGCATTCGAGCCTGGGTCTCCCATGTGGAGATCAGGTTGAGGGCGTATTAGCCACTCTGCTACGCAAGGATTTTAATTGCTATGGCTGAAAATACATGTTTGATCAATAGACTGCGCTTCTTTTTCGACGCTGGTGTAATTGTACATCGCAGTGGAGTGTGTTCAAACAGATCCCTTCAGCAGCCTCTCCGATGGCTCCATTACTAGCCCATTTTGACCTAAGATCAGATTCTGAAAATGTCTTCTACATCCTGACAGTTTTCTGAAAAAGCTATGTTTCTGTGTCAGTCGTGCTTTATTTTTTCAAAAATAGCAGACCTACAAGCTCGTAGCGCGCCACTCGGTGGCGCGCTATGAGCTCGTAGATCTGCTATTTTTCAATAGCTAAAGCATAGCATAATGCTAACACCAAAAGGGGTTCCCGCCCAAAATGGGCTAGAATCAATCTGTCCGATACCCATCAGCTAGATAAGGTCACAATGACAACTGCACCGAGCAGGGAGACGGTGACCACGTCTCTTCAATCTCAGTGCCCATTTCTCATTTTTAAGGGCCAATCTCAGCCCCCATCTTGTCGCATTGTGTGCACGAGAACCCACAACGCTGGATACATGCACAGAATACATATATGTCCCGTGAAATGCTGCCACCGGAATGGGCTATATCGGCACACACGCCATTTTGGAAAGAACTTCCCTATAGCCTACTTCGTTCACAGGTGTTACCACTGATATTCATTTGTTCCATTCTGGTCAAACAGCGTCAGGGTGCTGCTATTGTGTGTGTTGTTGGCTCACTGGAAACACTCTGCTACACCAGTGGGTCTCAAAGTGTCCTTGAGTGGGTTCCAAATTTGTTATTTTTGGGGATTGTTCCTCCCAAAATAGTGACTGTTTACTGCTGTAGGCCTAGTTTATGACTTTCAGCACCAGAGACAGCTCCAACATGGCTGTGGGACTAGTTTATGATTTTCAGCACCACAGACAGCTCCCCTCACTCTGCTGTGAGACTAGTTTATGACTTCAGGACCATAGATAGCTCCCCCACTCCTGTGAGACTAGTTTATGACTTCAAGACCACAGACAGCTCCCCCACTCCTGTGAGACTAGTTTATGACTTCAGGACCACAGACAGCTTCCCTCAATGAGTGTGTAACTCTGAGAGTGTTTTAACGCTTACATTTTTCTCCCTACTGTGGCTCAGTCTTGAACCATTTGAGATGTACTGTATGAACAATAGCAGTGCAACCTGACACTCATTCACACGAAGGAATGGCTCCTCTACTCTCCCACACAAGGAGCTGATTGCTGTTTATAATGGAAGTTCGTGCCCTAGCCCATCTCCCAGCTCTCCTGCATTATTGAACTGTTAATAGTACATAGATAGATAGATACTTTATTTGTCCTTTCGGAAATTTGTTTTGTGCACAGCAGTTATTAGTATAGCTGGAAAAGCTGAATGAGACCTATGCTTTATTTGTCCTTTTCGGAAATTTGTTTTGTGCACAGCACCTAAGAGTCCTATTTTCAGACAGTAGCTTGATCAAAGTGTCAACACTGAGCATTGATCTGCCCATCTCGAGAGCTATTACGCACAGGAAGTATATCTTTAGTGCACGAATCGTTTAGCTTGCATGCATGGTGTGGATACTTGCACTTGATGAGGAATCCGCCGATTTGAATGCTCTCTGGAAATCTAATGCTTTTTACAAATCGATATACGTGAATGAGCTCAATCAGTATAAGAGCCCAGTGGAATGGGTGCATGTGTTTGTTTCCGACGTACTAACAGTCATACAGTCATGAGTCACCCTACCCAAAACCCAACCCTAAACCTAACCTCACATGGAGCCATGGGTTAGTTGTAACCTGCCACAGCTTAGTTTTAACCTGACACAGGTGAGGTTTAACCTGCCACACATGTCAGGAGCCACGGGTGATCCACATGTTAGTTTTAACCTGCCACGGGTTAGTTTTAACCTGGAGATCAGGCTTGCCGAGTCGAGATATTTTTTATGTTAAGCACTTTGTGACTAGTAATAAAAGGTGCTATATAAATAAAGCTTTATTATTATTATTATTATAACCTGCCACACATGTCAGGAGCCACGGGTGATCCACGGGTTAGTTTTAACCTGCCGCGCATGTCGGGAGCCACGGGTTATCCGCAGGTTAGTTGTAACAGGCCACTCATGTCGGAAGCGACGGTGTTGTCGGACTATCGTAGCCCTTATTTATGTGTTCATGAACATTTATTTGAATCATTGGAATGTATTCTTTGGTTACAGTAACACATAACCTACTATACATATCATCTACAGTAGCCTACAGTACAATGTTGTTCTGTATAAAGTTCCTTTGTAATTTATCCTGATTTATAATGTTGTGTTTGATGTATTGTTGTTTTGACTGCATTTTGTGTATTGTAACCTCGGCTACGTTGAAAATGAGGGCTTGCCTTCAACTGTATTTCCGAGTATAAATAAAGGTGATGATGATGATGATGATGATGATGATGTAAAACAATGACTTGAAGTCAGCCACACGACTAGTGAGGTTGATATTTTCACTGGCATATTATATTATATTGGAGGCCAGCAAAAGAGAGAACTTACATGGTACGGAATAGACGTGTCTGAGACTGAATGTCTGAAATATGGCCTCAGGTACATCTGTGTCTTAAAGCACAAATAACATGCATTTTAAAACTGCTTTTAATATTTAATATCATATTGTATATGTCCCTCAATGTTATTTCTAATGGTTTGAGCCTCAATCACCACTCTGATATAACCAGGCCTTGTCATTTCTTTCTGGACTTTCAAAGCAGTTTTAGCTGCAGTACCACAATGTCCTGAGGTGGTGGGGGTGCTGATATGCAGATTATTTCATATTTGAGTCATTATAATACTGACGCTAGATAAAACCAGGCTTGTTTCCATTCCATGCCAGCTTGGAAAATCAACAATGGTGGACATTGTAAACAAAGTGGAAATGCTAATTTGGAACTGAAGACTGAAGAACAGGAGGAATTATACAAAGTAGGGTGACATTGATGACATCACGATGAGGCCAAAATCAGTCGAGCTGTTCCTGAGAGCAATTTCCATTAAAACACCCATATGATATGAAAGACTAATTGTTCAAAATTGGTTATTTGTGGGGATAGAAAACACATATGGGAGCCGCAAAAACACAAAATAAATTTAAAAAGTTGAATTTTATGTTATAGGTCCTTTAATTAAAATGTTAATTAGATGTTCCCTGATGTCTTCCTTTTTAGGTCAGTCATATTTCCCCCCCTCTGGACATGGTGAATACCACAAAGAAGGAGTTGAGTCACTGCCTAGCTGAGGTTTATATATCGCACACACGACCACACGCACACGCACGCACGCACTCGCACACATATGAATGTAAAACATTATTGTGTAATCACCAATGAATTAAAAAAGTCATCATGGCACTTCAAGGTTGAACCATTTAATTTACATGATTTGCACATTGCTATAATCTCCGCAGTAGACAGCTTTATTATAAGCCACATTTCAAGGCTTATTGGCTCATCCTAAAAGTTAGAGGGCCACTTCACCCCTTTTGCAACCAGATCTTATTTTAATGATGTTTGGGAGACAAGAAACACTTTCCTGTTTTTAGTTTTTTAATGTGGGTAATATGTGTTTTTAGATATTTTAGTATTTCAAAGTTTCTGTGATGTCACAGACACTGCATGTCTCACTTCCTTCCTGGACTACATGTTGTCTCTCAGTAACAGCCTGGGCACACTTGAACTCCCATGCGCGGCCAAAGGAAGCTGTCTTTTGCGTCATTTCCGGGACAGCTGGTGGATGGAAATGGCAGAATGCCGCTGGGGCAAGCTTTTCCGGGAATCTCTATTCTGATTGGATGAAGGCTGGGCCACCTAGCCACGAACAAAACCTACGGTTTTTTGACCCCCAGGGGTTAACTGGGGACAGGGAGGAACTCCTTATAGTTAGCATACTATAGTAGGGAGGATTATCACAACAAAACAAACAAATAGGTGAAATTTGAATTAAGTGAAATCACTGAATATACCTTTAACCCAGGCTCCTGGTGAATGACCATAAAACATTTATTTTATTTATTTGTTTTTTAACCGCAAAACAAAGGGTATTTAGTAGAAATATTCAAATTTCAATCTTGGCATTAAACTGACCACTTCACCACTTTTCAACCTATCTTCATATAATTGGCCCTCACTAATAATCATGATAAAATACCACAATTGTTTCCTACTCTAGTCTGTCTCATATCGGAGGGCTTTGGGCAGTTCAGAAACCCGCCCACCAGTGACATCATCGATGGGGAATCCAAGCTAATTCCTGAAAAGTTGCAACGTGAAAATGGAAGCCATCGTTCTCACAATAATACAAATCTAAACATCGGAATTTTGAAGTGGTGCAACCCCTTCCTTAAGTGACTGTGTGTGGGTGGGTGGCTGGGTATGAGCACGGAAACAGCATGGTTGTTTTTCACCACCTGTACGCACACACGCACATATTAACTTTATGATTTCGGGTGTGCCAGTACAATACAGTGACAGTACAGTACAGTACAGTACAGTACAGTACAGTACAGTACAGTACAGTACAGGGTAGAGGGACCCCCACACGGTAACTCTGTCATTTCTCAACCGTTTCGGACGTGGGGCGGCTCGCCGGAATCGGGCTGGCACCCTGGGTGCGTTCCTGTGGGTCTGGAACCCCCCCCACGGAGTTGCACCACTTACTTCACACGGGTGTGATTTTTTTTTAAATAAATAAACATTCAGGAAAATAATCTGCCTAACGATGATGTCACTGGTGGACAGGTTTCTGCCCAAAGCCCTCCTGGTGTCGGCTGCAGTCAGTGTCACTTCTTTAATAGGGCTGTCATGATTACAAATTTCAGATGACATTAATTGTCTTGCAAATAATTGCGATTAATTAATTGTATTGTCTTTTTGCCATCAAAACATTGGACAATCTTATTTTAATGATGTTTGGGTATTTTTAGATATTTTAGTATTTCAAAGTGCCTGTGATGTCAGAGACACTGGTCTCATTGCTGGATTTAATCCACAAGGTGGAATGAGTGCAGCAAAGCATTATGGTCAGACCATAAGTATTTGCTCGCACGCACGTACGCACACGCACAAGCTCTCTCACACACACACACACACACACACACACACACACACACACACACACACACACACATACACACACACACGTACGCACACACACACACACGCACACACACGCAGACACACACACACACACACACACACACACACACACACACACACACACACACACACACACACACACACAGCTGAATATGGGAAATAATTTATTTGTTTATATTATCTGGAACCTGCAGCCCTGGTGTTTAACGTTTTAACGAGCTATGCGCTATAGCGTTCTTCTTGCCTTATTGCTTATAATTACGCATTAGGAGAGCCATCTCTGTCGCATCAGAGATGCCTCTCCTCCATTTTTCATAATTATCAAGGTCCATTATTGTCTCCACCAGGCATGGGGAGAGAGTATGTTTTGCACTCCGTCCGTGTGTGTGCATGTGTGTGCGTGTGTGTGCGTGTGTGTGTGTGTGTGTGTGTGTGTGTGTGTGTGTGTGTGTGTGTGTGTGTGTGTGTGTGTGTGTGTGTGTGTGTGCGTCCATCCGTACGTCCGTCCGTCCGTCCGTTATGAGCTAATCTCCGGCACTGTTGGCCTGATCCATGCCAAACTGTGCACACACACTCCCTGGATGCCAACGACGAACCTCTGCCCCAAATATTCCTCAACGGCCTGTTATAGCGCCACCATGAGGCCGATTTCCACTAGGCCGAGGACGACATGCCACAATTCTTTCCCAAATCAGCCCCACGGTGCCTGTTGGATTTCTCAGATTCTACACTGATTAGCTAAGATTGCCTTCCAAAGTTTTCAGGAGTAGCCCGTTTTGTACAAAATGCTGCACATCCAGAATTCTATCCTCAGAGATGCTATGAGTGATCTGGCTCTGCATTTCTGCAACAAAATGAAGAAAATTGTTTCAAGAATCAAACAAACAAAAAAACATTTTTATATTACATTTTGCTAAACATCACACTCACTCCTATCCTCCTGGTGGAGACCTGTGCCCAGAAGGGCACTTTTTCTACTTTATCCTGTATCTGAGCCACGGACCACCATTTGATGAGGTTTAGCCTCTCAGACCCAAAAACTAAACAATATTTTGTTATAGTTGGATAAGATGAAGTCCATGCAGTATTGATGTTGGTACCATTAGGAGAGATAACAGGCAAACGTTGTTCAAAATGACAAAGTACTATAGACGAATAATGGTTTAAGTCCAAATTTTATTCTGACGCCTCCACGAAGAGGCCTCGTTGTCCTAACCCTTTATCCATAATTTATACATTATGGTGATAATTAGTGTGGACTGTTATTGTGGGCTCGCCACAGCGAGCACACAATAGTTATTGCCAGTCTATATTTATTATTCCGCTTCTTTATTGTGGGCTCACCACAGCGAGCACACAATAGTTACTGCCAGTCTATATTTATTTATTCTTTATTCCACCCTTTTTTTTGTGACCTCACTACTTCCACATACTTTATGCTAGAAATGTAGTTCAAACTTCAAACTGTTCAGCTCTTTGCAGTGATGTGTGCTTGTATTTTTATTTTTACAAAGTTTTATACTTTTTATACTTTTTAACTTTTTAACTTTTTTTTACATTCTTTATAGTGAGAGTCGATGGAACAAAGGTCCCATTTTTCACAGTTAACTTTTTTGAGCTCTTATTACTCCGTCATACTTTCACTTTGAAACTTCATTCAAACTTTATAATGTTCATCTATCTTTGAACTTTCATTGGTGAAAAAGTTGTTTTGAAAAAGTTTATACTTTTTAAAATATTTAACTTTATTTATAGTTTTTACCTCCCATTGACAATGTATGGGATTTATCTCTAAATCAACCTCACTTTTGCAGCCTCATTACTCTGGCATACTTTGTCGTAGAAACGTGATTTAAACCTTAGAAAGCTCACACGACTCTGGACCTTTTCGTGGTTCAAACCGTATTCGAATACGTTAAACGTTTTTTCCGAAATCGCAGTTCAATCGCAGGCCGTTTCGCCTAATTAGTGCCAACTTAGAGTGCGGGGCTTCTTTCACTAGAGTGCGGGAACTGAAATTCTTTCCTTGAAAATTTACCAAACAAATTGTCCTCCTGGCCAAAATATTCATTTTACACGCATGTTCTTTGGTCATTGTGTAGCCACACATGTCCTCTTTCACACAATGTAACCACCAAAGCACAGAGACATACAGAATGTGAACTACGGCATTTTAAGTGACACAAATACAGTCAAGCTGCTCATTGACCTCCATTGTATCATTCTTACGAGGAAATTATCGCGATGACAATTCTTAACTCGCTCTTATAACCAATATTTGCATTCGACTTTTACTTTTTGCGATAGAGCAATTTGTTCGGGCATAGTTTCCCCCCATTCAGGACCATTGTAAAATAGCAGACCTTCAAGTTCATAGCGCACCACTCCCAGTCATAGTGCTGGCAGTCTTTTACACTTCCACAGCTGAGACATATAAGGGCTTAATTACAGGGCTGAAATTAAAGTTACAAGATCTCAATGAGTTGCTCTGCGATACCTTGTGAGCTTGTAGGTCTGCTATTTGTGCAATTGGCTGGCCTTTACACAGCTCTCGCAAGAGCACGCACGCACGCACGCACACACACACACACACACCCTGTCTTCCTATTGGCTGGCCTTTACACAGTTCTCGCAAGCGCACGCACGCACGCACGCACGCACGCACTTTTATAGAAAAACTACATTTAAAGAAAAACTTTTAAAAACACTTCTACAACTTCCACATACTTTATTCCGCTTTATGCAGTTATTTATGCTTAAACTATAGTTTTTACAAATTTTCATACTTTTTTAAAACTTTTACTTCAGCTTTAATGCATTTTCTACTTTTGTTTACAATATGCTACAGTCCCGAAATTTTGATTATGGATTTAGACCACCAATGGTAACACCATTACTCCGGTCCCCGAGTTTCAAACTTGACACGGCAATAACTTTATACAATGCATTTTACGCAAGCCCACGCAGTTTCTACAGGAACTGCTTTCTAGTTAGTTTGGTTGCCCTGACAGGTCAACAAGACTATTCTTATTGTAAATGAGTGATACTTTGCCGCACTACTCCTTCCACAGTTTTTTCCGCACACAGTCGAGCCATATGTCAATTCGACCGGCTTCATTGGGAATCGTGTGCTTGTATTTTGCTAAGAGATCCATTGTATAGTTTAATTGATATTAATGTATTAGTTCTCCATAGACTTACAATGGGTATAATGAGTATGTTGAATACTCAACTTCTACTTTATCGATACTTTTACTTTTTCCATCACTGGACAGAAGACAATTATGCACACCTGCTGAGACACATGCTCTGTCCAATCTAGTCACTCCAGTTCTATGGTCGCTCAGGCGGAGGTTATGTAACTCGATGGAGAACACCAGATGGATCCATTTTTAAAACAGATTCTTCATCTAGATAATCTAATTGGTTTAAGAAGCATAAAGGAAGGCAATATGCCATTAGTGTCTCTTTGCCAATGAACAAATAGTACCCTCGAACTAGCCCCGTCGGTCACAATCACGCCGTTCACCGTGTCCAATTTCCTGTAAACAGACGGGACTGTCAGGAATTGGCAGTGGTAGACGGTAACTAAAGTACATTTACTTGAGTAATCTTTTGAATACTTACGTTGTTTTTTTTTGAGCATGCACTTCTATAACAAAAAACATTGCATGGATGCACCTGGGACGTATCCTTAGTGATGTATTTCAAGGTCATCGGGGTTTCGGGTCTGTCGAACATCATACCCCTCACTCAGGCGATCCAGCCGGGGTGATCAAGTGCAGACTTACGTCCCAGTAGCTCCCCTCGATCAGTCCCATTAGGGAAAGACCAAGGCCACACAATCCGTTGGAACTACTCCAGAACTTCTCTGCCAGGGCTGGGAGGTACGCTTCTGGCGCATGGAAGGACTAGGCTCTGTGGGTTGACTCCTGTCCGGGCCCCTCCTACGTCTTATCAGGTCCACTCCTGCTCTCACCAGGCCCAGGACCTATGCATTGCACCAGAGTCCCAGCACCAGACACTTCATTCAGGAGTGGTGGATTCCTAAGCCGCATTGTAACATGTAAGCGATTGCGGCAACCACACTTCCTCACTGGTGGTCCCCGGACCACTGGTTGAAAACCACTGATCTCTATCCTCATCACCCTTTGTTAAATACAACAGTGAGCTATATATGGCATAGCATTTTTCCCATAGAGATTTTGAATAACAAATTATTTTAAGCCTAAAATCCAGCCATCAATTAACAATTTAGGCATCCAGGATCCTGGTCTATTTTTCTTTATTTTTTTTAACCACAAAACAATCTATTCTGATCTACAAGTGATCTACAAGTGATCTACAAGCTCATAGCGCAGCACCGAGTGCCGCTCTACGAACTTGTAGATCTGCTATTTTCAAAAAATCGTGAAAATGTGGCGCAAATCGTTGAATATATATTATTTCAGAGCGTACGTTTTTAACTTTAACTTTAACATTTAATTTCAAGGACCCCAGATTTGACATGCATTAGTGTACAGATCCCCATTTAATGGCATTTCTATCTCAGAGACCCCAATTTATTTTGTAAAATCAATGTTAATTTAGAGTGTAGAAAATTGTAGGCTACACTCTCAGAGTTACAGATCCATAAGGGATCCATAAGGGACCCCCTGGAACTACCTCAAGGACCCCTGGGGGTTCCCGGCCCCACTTTGCGAATCACTGGTGTAAAGGACATCTGAAAGCTATAAATAAAATGCCACATGTGTCAACACTAGTTTCAATTGATTGCATTTAATTAAAGCAAATACATAATGCAGGATGTTCCCCACGCACACACGCACGCACGCACGCACACACACACACACACACACACACACACACACACACACACACACACACACACACACACACACACACACACACACACACACACACTGTCATTGATTTGAGTGCTTTAATTTGGCCATGTTATTTCAGACATTCTCTGTCCAGAACAACCAGGCTACTAACAAGGCACTAGTGTTGGCCAGTGATAAATTCCAGGGAGAGTGCATGCAAAATCTACTGCTAGAGAATGTGTTTCTTTTAATATTCTTCTCACTACAATGTCTCCGGCAGATGGAAATTGACCGAGACCAGACAGATCCTCTTGGGTGTCTGAGTTTGACGGTCTAGAGAAGTAGTGTTGATTTTGACAGCACATTTCGATTTTGCTTTAGTCACTGTCACGCTCCTCTGCCTTTTATATTTCAGCCGTGACTATGGCTCCAAACCCTGAACTTTTATTATGGCGTGACCATTTAGGACCATGTTGTGGTTAGTTCATGTTAGTTCATGTTAGTTCATGCATTCAGTTAATGCCTTGAACGTTAAGAAAGGAAGCACTTTTTTTAGTGTTGAACATTTATTCACTTATGTTACGTTTTGGAATTATTCTGTGATTTAAGTATGTTCTGTATTTTGCCTTGTGGTGTTTGGTTTTGGTTTACTGTTTACTCTGTTGTTGCTTTGGTTGTGTCTTATTTAGTTTTGTGTTGTGCCTTCCTGCCTCCTCTTGATGTTTCCTGTTCTGTCTTACCTACCTGATTATTGTTTCTTAGTCACCTGTGTTCTGTTTGCCTGTTAGCCTATCCTGTGTTTGATTGTATTTTGAGTTCACCTGTGTCCTGTTACACATGTCTATTTAAGCCTTTTGTTTGCAGTGTGTCCTTGTTGGTCTGTAGCCCTCTGTCAAGTTAGTGTATGCGTTATTGCTGTAAGCCTTTTTTTTGCCCTGTCTTGGAAGAAACTTGGTTTCGTTTAATAAATACTTTGAAGATAGTCCGCTTTGCATCCTGTTGCCTGCTTTTGGGTCCTCCCGTGACAATAGTCTTTTGAATTAAATTAAATTCAGTTCAGTCAGACAACTCACAAATAGATTTAACCAATATTTATTATAGAATGAGAAGTGTGCATTTCTATCTCTGAGATCCCAATTTATTTTGTAAAATCAATGTGAATTTAACTCTGAGAGTGTACAAATAAACCAACGGGTCCACATTTAGTTCAATTTGGTACACTCTCAGAGTCGCTGTTAAAATGTATCGTTACACCACTAGAGAGTAGCGCCCATGATTACAGCTTGTATGCAATTAGCAAAGGGTGAAAAATGGGTTACAAAGATTGTGGCATAAATATCATATTATATAAAGAATCACACACGTGTGGCGCTCTTATCATCGTACTGTACATCATCCAATCATTGTCAATGGGAATTTAATATTCGTGTAGGACAAAAATAGATGATTTGTTCGTCTGCATATGGCGTAAATTCTCCATTCTCATTGGGAATTTAAACTTTGTGTAGGCCAAAAATAGCAGATTTGCTCGTCCACATATCATAAATTCTCTATTCTTTGTCAATGGGAATGTAATGTTTGTGTAAGACGGGGAATCAACAAACACTATAGCTGAATATAGTAGTATTGGAATGTACAACAGTATTGATCTCAGCAGCAGCAGCCGTCTCCTGCTGACAGTACACACAGTGTGTTTCCAACCAAACAGATGGAAATCCTGCAGCCTTTGAATTCTTCTCTGTGAAAATGTTTTATTTAAATATTATTCCGATATCATCGTCATTTATTATATAAACTGTTTCAACAATCCAGTACAGAAGCCGCACACAGAATATAGTACCAAAGGAAAGAGAATCACGACGAGTCATCAAATCTTTTGACGGATCAACAAGCACACAGGACTGCATTGAGACGAAATGCCATTGAAGAAAACAAACAACGGTAGTCGTGGCATCAAAATAATTGGGGTTGAATTATATAAAACAGAAATGGAATTCCACATTGGCATTCTTGAAATTATATTTCCGGGATGGGGGGATAGTTATGGCCCTGCTGATCAAAAGTCATTGAGATCTGTTTTAGCATTATCTTTTGTTTTAAGCCAGTGGTTTTCAACCCTTTTCATATCAAGGTCCATAATTTATTCGGAATTTGAGCCACGGACCACAATTGATTTAGCTTATCAGACCCAAAAACAATGAATATTTTGTTGTCGCTGGATAAGATTTTATCCACAATTCCATGCTGTATTGATGTTGGTACCATAAGGAGAGATACCAGGCAAACGTTGATTAAAATAACAATTCTTCTACATTCTCTAATTGTGTAAACTTCCTGTTAATTAAGTAATGCAGATGTTTCACAATACTTTTACTCTTAGTTAAAGATCTATAAGGGTCCATTTGGTTACCAACTCTCAACATATAAGTTTTAACTGGGGACAACCTGGAACCTCATCATGGACCACTGGTGGTCCCCGGACCACTGGTTGAAAACCACTGTAATAAGCAATGTATTGTTTTTGGTCACATTCATGTTCACAACCCGATCCACTTTAACTGAGGATTTTGTATTATCATTTATCTCATTTTTGTAGAAGTTAATGTCATATATGAAAACCCACTTTGGAGTTGGTAGAGAACATGACACCATTGTTACATGATACATCACTTAATCTTTTTTTTTCCTTTTTTTATGAAAAAACAACAACATGCTCATGATGTAATTTACATGATGTACATATATAGCCTTCCTCTTCGTACAAGGACGGGACAAACATGTAGCATTAATTTTGAACGGTGCACACTTTCCACATTCCTTCAGGGAACTTTGGGTATCTCATCACCCAGATCTCAATTAACACAAAGTCCTCCAAATAATCCATCACAGCTCATATTTAACTTTTTTCTTGCCATCTACGTTTTTAAACGTACCCCCCAAAGTATTTGTAGCCTCAGAGAAGAATGATATTGATGAGCACAATATACCAGTTAATCTGTAACGAGCACTCTTGGAACTGAAGGGATTAGACAGGGCTGCTGCCTATCATCCACACATCTTGTAGCCAATTAAGGATCAGGTTAGTGATCAAGAGATGTCTCTGGTTTAATTCCCCAAACATGATATGCTCTGGCAGCCTTTGAGGCTTTAGTGCGGAGTCAACGAGTCCCATTATGCCTCGACAGTTCTGCGGGACGGCACAAAAGAAAGAAGTTCATGTTCTTTGGGTGGTATAAACGTGGGGCATCAACTGATATCATCAAAGGTCAAGGTTGTGTGCAAAGGGTGAAGGTTCACAAAAATGTCTGACACTCTATATGCTTAAATAGTCGACTGGAGTTCCCCAGCGGTGGCACAAGCGCATCTCAACACTGTTGTGAGCTCATAGATCTGCTTCTTTTGCAGAATGTTTGCGCCCGGAACTCGTACACCATGTGGTTAGTATGGATCGTTATGCTCATCTCTTTGGATTCATAAGCAATTTGATACAAACGTTCTACATTTATGACACAGAGCACACAATTTACCATGAAGCAACTTAATCCAATTTGGACGGTGAATAGGGACAGTAACGCAGTGGAGCCGAGCGCCAACATGGACTGTTTGGTTGTAACTGTGATCCAAACACTTTGGCCTGTGTTTGGGTTGGATTGTCAAAGCGTTTAGTTTATAAATGCTTTGGAGCAGTGGTTTTCAACCAGTGGTCCGGGGACCACCAGTGGTCCATGAGAGGGTTCCAGGTGGTCCCCAGAATGATGGAGAGTTTGTGACCAAATGGACCATTATTCGACATTTAACTCTTGAGAGCTTACAATGAAACCAAATTGGTTTCATTGTATGCTCTCAAGAGTAAAATGATGTTTAAACATCTGCATTACTTAATTTACAAGAAGTGTACACAATTAGATATTTAATAGATAATATAAAATATATTTTTGTCTTGGGGTAAATCTCATCAAATAGTGGTCCGTGGCTCAAATGCTAAATAATTAATGGGCCTCGAAATGAAAATGGTTGAAAACCACTGGTTTAGTTTATAAATGCTCTGGAGGGATACAAAATGCACTGCGATGAGCTCTATTATTGTAAATTAAAGAAATAAACCAAATCTATAGTCTAGCTTGCATTGAACCATATTCCTATCTCCATCCAAACTCTCAAATCCTACATGTGCCTTTTATATAGAATGTCGGTTTGGGGTTGTTTAGAAATGAAGCAAGTTAACAGTACTCATCCTCAAATGTACAGTATGTTGGAGGAGGAGTACGCAAACATTTACTGTACATTGTAAATCACGCCAAAGCTCCACTGAAGCCATGTCGGGCATCGATCGCGCCAGCGGCAAAACAGGGAATATTCCCTGTTTAATCAATGAAGGGTGCTCCACTGCCGACGTTGCACTGCGATGCGTTCGCCGCCATTCGGTTCACGTTTTGACGTTGTTGGAGAGCAATGCAACGCAAAACAGTTGGTGGAGCTTTGGCGTTACCCTTCTTGATAATGGGACGCTGAAGAAGAAACCAAAATTCACAAATATCTCAATCGGTGTGACAGGACATTGTTTGTGTACTTAATTACTGCAGCAGTTAAGTACTATATCAGAACATTTCCTTCTTTGTCACTTTTCAGCAATGGGACAGCAGGAAAATAAATGAAGAATACCATTCTTCCATTAGCAACCTCCATCTAGTGTCTGTTATTCCACATCAAGTTATCTGTATGATATTGTAATTCAGTGGCTCTTGATAGTAGCTTGGAGGTGAGGGACAACTGTGCTATCCATGCAGAGAGAGAGAGAGAGAGAGAGAGAGAGAGAGAGAGAGAGAGAGAGAGAGAGAGAGAGAGAGAGAGAGAGCTGATACACTATAACATGTCCGTCACCAAACCACAAGCCAGGAGAAGAGCAGCCAGTCCATAGTTGTATGCTGTTCTTGTACCTGCAAAGAGAAGGTACAGAGGCTGAAACATACAAATTGCTAGTGTTGTGTTTATTTATAATAACCAAATACTCACATCCATGAGAAAATCCCTAGAAGTATTAGTAAAGTATAAGTCAATTTAAAATAATAACATCTGAAAGAAGCAAGATTTTTCATACCTATACCAAAAAACTCATGGAACATGCAACTGTGAAACTTATGTTGTGTTAACTTGCTAGGTATACCAAGTGCATCATTGTTTACAGAGAACAGTGCTGCAGGGCAGTGTTAATGTAATGATGAAAAATGATCGCCAACTACCTTTTTTCACTGACGAAAACCAAATAAAAACTAAGCTATGGTGACTAAAACTAAGACTAAATATATTGACAATTTTGTCGACAAATAACAACTAGACTAAAATGTTAGGATATTTTATGTTTGGTTGCGCTCAGGCTCTGAAAATAGCATATCTACAACAACAAGTTCACAACGTGTCACGCTGTGACGTTGTGAGCTTGTAGCTTGTATTTTCATGAAATCAAGTGTAAAATCAGCCAAAGTACATTTTTGTCGACAAAAACTGTCACAATCAACACAGGTTCAGAAAAGCTAAAATGCATGCACTCGCCCAGGTTTCATTTCAAGCAAGCCTGTTATGCTCATTGTTGTTCGTCAGCCTGAAACTCTGTGCTTTCTTTGTGGGCAAAGAAACTGCGTCGACCGTCAGACTATTTGCTCTCCTGGTGGTAATAGCTGAGGGCAGCCGCCGTGAAAGCATTTATCAGTGCCAAGACAGGCCACGCAAAACGCTCACTGTGTGACACAGTTGTCAGCATAATTTGGCTCCCGTTATAATCTCCTGCTCTGCAGCTCTGGGGGATTATCCAACACTTTTACCTCTATTAAGTCAGCAAGTAATATACCAATACCTCTCCAGCTCTGTCTCTGACTTGGCCTGTCTGCGAGCACGGACAGATATATGGAACATTCGGGTGCATGCCTGAACCCGAATGTCCCCTAGGGCAGTGGTTCTCATTCTCAACCGCTTCAGGCCGTGAACCCCCCCAATATAATCATATTTGAACTGGGGATTTATGTTATTGGTTGGTTAACTTTACGTCATTTTTGGCGGACATTTGACCGAATCTCTCCTATCATTGTCAAAGCAAATATGAGACGTGTGGGGACAAGATTTAGGTCATATTTGGCGGACATTTGACCTAATTTCTCCTTTCACTGTCACACGTTGAGACGTGTGGGGACAAAAACTGTATAGACGAATTCACAGAGGGGTGCCCTGGGCGCGGCCATTACTGAGGTGTAATCCATGGAGCAGGTGCTCCGTAGGCACCCAGGCAAGCCTCTGTGAATGTGTCTATAGGGATAGCGTCCCTCAAAAATATTAAAGGTCTTAAAAGTCCTTGTCCATCCCAGATGACAGTGAAGACTTCATCCAGTCTGCCCTCCAAAAAAACAGACTCCCGACCCACAGGTTGAGAACCCCTGCTCTAGGTTAAGTCATGTGGTGACTGTGTGTGCTCATTGTGTGACAATGACAATGATGGCACATTTCAACATGTGTGGGCATTGGTTTCTATTGAGTTGTATTCTCATATACCAACTAAAGTTTCAGAAATGCTTCTCTTTCAAAATGCGATTATAAAACACATTAAATATAAATCCAATATGACACAGAAATCAAATCAAATGAGCTTACAATTTACAGGAGTGGTGTGTGACAGAACAGGTGACAGTTGCGTTGCCGGGTTGGGGACATTTTGTTTGAGATACACTTCCCCCACGTTCTTAAGCTACAGAGCATGGAAAGCCTCATGAATCAGCATACGTGAGTCAGCCCTTATCATCAGCATACATGTTGTTCTCTCTAAATAAATAAAATACAAAATCTCTATCCTGTCACTGCATGTGCCTGTGCTGCGAAACAGCACAGGCACAACTCAATTCCAACACAACCAGAATACGATAGCTGCATCCTAATACCAATATTATATTCCTGGTTTGGAGCCATGAACCTCTTCCTCTTTCGTTCATCTTAATGTCCAGCTTAATGTCATGCAGCCACGCTCCCGGGTCCAAGATCAAAGAGGCCGGCCTCCGATGGCTGTCATGAGTGTGTGGTCGGCAGTCTGCTCACGCTCCCCTCGCTCACACGCTGCACTGTCTGCCAGGTCTCACTTCTTCATATAGCTGTTTTGAAGCAGCCGACCCCATGCAGTGCACAGGCGGGTCAGCATAGGGTCCATTGTCAGGGTAGCAGGTATCAACGGTGTCAAGGTGGGCCATCCACTCCTGCTTCATAAACCACTGCATGCTCATGAGCTGCGTGATTATCCATGCAGCAAACCTCGCTTACTAGAACAGAGAGGAGTTGTCTGCATGTGGTTCCAGTATGATTCACGTATTAAAACTAGAAAAAGTGCTCCTCGGAGCACAGGTCTCCACCAAGCCACGTAGGTCATCGTGCCCTCCTGGTGGCGCTATAATAGGCTAATGTGAAAAGGGTGTCATTTCTTCTTACGCCTTTGACGGCAAATCGACGGCGCCTGGACCACTAGGCCAGCGGGTGTCCCTGGAAAGTCGATTGTTGTTCTGTGGAGCTCTCACCTCATGCCCAAGATCTAGTATTTTGTTAGTATTAGTATAACAGTACCAACAATCGCCCAGTCATCAGCCATGCAGTATGATGCATGCTTGTTGTTGCTGCTACTTGTTGCGCCAGCCAGCCATTGTTTTATAATAATGACACCCAACCCAGCAGGAGCTTACCTGAGCTGGGGTTGTGTTGAGCCGTCTTGGAGGACGTCGTGCGGGAGGTGGAGGTGGCTTCCTCCACCCTCTGGTCGGGGGAACTCCCGCTAGACTTCCTGGGCTTCTTGTCCGTCAGGTGAAGAGGGGAGGAGCTCTTGTTGGCGGACGGTGGCGGCGGTGGCCGGCGAGGCCGGGCCGTGGCGTTGACCTTCAACCAGGCCTGTGCCTTGTATTCGGCGATCTCTCCGTAGTCGGCGCGAGTCACCCGACACTCGTACAGACCCTCGTCGCTCTCGCCGATCCTAGACAGCTGCAGCTTGTGGGAAATGTTGTTGCCTTGCACCCTTACGGTCTGACGGGGTATTTTAGAGTGCGAAAGAGAGGACAGTATTTATTGATACATTTTCAGTGGTGGAAAAAGTATACACAAATTTATTAGTAAGTAAGTAAAAGTAGCAATACTGCAATGTACTTGAGTAAAAGTACAAAAGCGCCGGCAGTAAAATGTACTCAAAGAACTCAAAGAAGAATGTGAGATTGTAGATAATTCTTTCATTGGCTATTTTCAAATGGCTGAAATGTATGTAGTGCTGAATTGGTTAATGAGTGTGTTTTGTAATAATAGCCTAATCAAAATCTACTAAGTAACTATCGTAACCAGAGCCATCTAATAGAAGAGTTACGATATTGAAGGGGGCGGAAACCGAGCACTCGAGCGCTGTTCATGCAGCCTGAACTGAGACAAACTGGAGTTTGAAATGCATGTTGCAATTTTAATTCTGAATTATTATTTTAGTAATTACTAATAATGTTTGAAATAGAAGTTAATAGTTCAAGACTAGAGTTTGATTGCTATGCTATTCCACAAGCATAATTTAAACTCAAACTCAAAAAACATAACATATTATTTGCTATGTTAATTATTGCTATATTAGCTATATTATGTGATGTTGCTCTCGATCTTGCTTTCGTGTTTATTGTTAATTGTCAAATTAGTAAATCCATTAAATACTATTGGGATTTAATTTAACTAGTGTTAATATGGGCTCAACTTACACTTATTTTTGTCCCCTCATCATCAGGGTCTGGTTCTTGTATTATTTCCACCTGTGAATATGGAGACAGACAGACAGACATATTAGCAAAATGACCAGAAAAGGCAGAATGCATTCCAATATGTCACTATATTTAGATTCTGCAAGAACTAATAGGCTATGTGGAGGGATTTAGATTAAAGCAGGCATAGAGATGCAGCAGTGACTTGAAGAGGACCGGTTGAAACCGGAATATTCTTTGACCAAAAAAAAAAAAGACAAATCCTTGAAAGATTACGCCTCACAGATTTCATCAGCTTTACCTCATACAATCATATCACAATAGAGGGTATGCGCATGCATAAATTGAGTGGCAAATCAAGTGGCTAACTGAGTTTAAGATCGTTTAAGATTGCTTCCGACTCAGATAGGACGTTTCTGTGTGCATGCGTGGGCTGTCAAGGCCAGAAAGTAGTTTTTTGCCACTCAGTACTGGCGTTCCTGCATAACTTCCGGGTATGACGGTGATGTCACTCGCATAGCCTCTATATTAAAGCTTTTGATGCCAATACATACACATAAATTGTACTTTTACTCAAGTACAAGTCTCAATGTAGACTTCGATATGAGTGTTGTTATTGCGAACGCAGTGAGCCACTTACTATGACAGCAAGGGCTGAATGTCTGTGTGTGTGTCTGTCCCACTGTTACACCACCCGCCCGCCACCAGAGGGCGCAGCTGTAGCACACACACACACAGGGCGCAGCTGTAGCACACACACACGCGCACACGCACACACACACACACACACACACACGCACACACAACCACACACACACAAGCTGCGTTCGCTTCACGCGTTTGCGCGTCTTACTTGTATAAACAGACGACAAAAGATTACATTTGCTCTTTGCTTTATGATGGCTATGTGCCTGATGTTTGCATTTGATTGCATTATTGGCTTTTGTTTTTTCTGTTTTTTGTTTACTTCGTTTGTAAATATTTTTAATGTTTTTTCCTTGTGATGTTTTTCTCTTGTCTAAATGGACACTTGGTGTCTTTGGGTGTCTTGTAGTTTCACTGAGAACTACAACTCCCATAAGTTATCATTCAAATTGAAATGTTTGACATAGGTGTGATCAATCATCCAATCAAATGATGAACATATATATCTGTCCTATGTCACTTTTTGATTATGCCTGAAGAAGGTCAGTAGACCGAAAGCTTGCCAAAAATAAACTGATTGTGCGCAGATCTGAGTGTGTGGAGCTTCCCTTTATTTTTCCTCATATTCCTTTTGTGGCTCCAGCACCTCCCTAAAGTTTTTTTCAGCAGATGAGCGGTGGCTCCTTTTCTACTCAAGTACATTTTGAATTCCAAACGTTTACTTGTAACGGAGTAGAACAATTGAGTACTTTTTCCACCGCTCTCATTTCTCAGCTTCACTGCAGCAGTGCAGAATGGCTGCACGCTTTCCCAAGAGTCCCCATAGCTGATGAAGGAAAGGCGTGTATGGATGGAAGAAAGACATTCATTTCTACTCTGGATCCGTAACACCCTGGTGACTGCATGCCTTCACATGAACACAGCGGAATGATCTCAGCTCAGTCAACAGTCAATACACCATGTGTGGTGCTCTATATGTGGATAAAATGGCCAATCCGCTCAGTCAATGCACACACGCACGTGCATGTGATGTGCGCGCACACACACACACACACACACACACACACACACAGAGAGAGAACAAATTGCAATTGTTACGTACGTTGCAGGGCAACATAGTTATTTATTTCTTACCCGCACCACAGATCAATCATACATATTCTGAAGTAATCCTGGAGACTGACATTCAGTAATTGGGTCTTATACGAGGCATCCACACCCTGTGTGTGTAAAACAGAAAATCCAAAATGTGCAACGGACAAGACCAAGTCTTTGCCAGGGAAACATTTTGCACTTCCTTTGAGGCAAGGAAGTATAGTGACACATACACTGGAAATGTGTATGTGTGTCAGTCTTTTCACACAACAATAAAATGTACTTTTACCACAATTACAGTGTTCCCCTTGGGTAAAAGTGTAGAGTTTCTGACAGCAAGGCAACAGTTTCCGTTGACACTCTGAAAACAAGTTCCCCATTATTTTCCCATTCATGTTTCATTTCCAGCGCATGAGTGCCTTCCGTTCTGAGAGGAACAACACGCCCGGGACTATCTCAATGTCTCTCTTTATTGCGGAAAAGCCCCGGTGCCTGGCTGTCATATAATAATGCTTCCATTTTTCATCCAATCCTCAAATTGACTTCTTGTAAAATGTTTCCTGTAGTTATGTTGACCATAATGTGGGTAGGGATTGGTGGTCCCTCATGTATTTAGCCTCGGTATGGCAGGCTTTTTTATTTCCGTTCGCATTTGGCTTACAAAGAAAGGCCTGAGGAAACAAATGCATTGGAAGATCTGGCATAGGAAGCCCCACTTCATTGTATTTCGCAGGCGCGTCACTCCACATCTGGTGACATCAGGTTTCTCCGCTGGGGAGGGGAGGGGAGGGAGGAGGGGGGGGGGGGGGGGGCTCAGATCGGTGAACCAATTGGATCCACCCGTGCTTTCGACAGCTTTCCAGGTTTGTGTGAACACAAACATTGGCTTGTGATTGGCTGATCACCCCATAGCGATGATTTGATTGGCTGAGCAGAGTACATATTGAAGCTAAAAGTGAGGACGCAAACTGATTTGGCCCGGACTGAGATGATGTATTTTGATGCATGATGATAAGAGCGCCCCTCAATTCACACGGGTGTGATTCGTTTTTTTAACCCACAATCCCCGTCACACTGTCACGACACCTAACTCTCCGTCGCTCACCCCAGGTCATCGTGACATCACGTGACATCAGCCCCATATATGGTGCCCAGGTCATTGTGACATCACATGACATCATCAGTGATGGATATATAGTAAATGTGACTTGCTGTCGCAGTTAAGCCCATATATGGAGATCCCTGATGTCATCAATATTGACCAGCAACTCATCTGACCTCAAACCTCAAACCCTTAGATCTCCATATCTGGATATATGTCAGAACCTATTATGACATTCCATATGTTGATCCTTCCCTATCCATCATTCCTCTTCGATGTCTCCCTTTTGACTTATACCTGTCCATTTAAACTTTAGACGGGCCTGCCTCAAAGTTATTAGTGCAGCCGCGCCCGGCAGCCGGCGAAAACTAGAGTTCTCAACAGGCCCGAAAATGAAGGCTTGGCCCAACTGGGCCCTCATCAAACCCTGTACACTCAAGAGAATGTCCCCACTACCACCCTTAGATTCCCAATACAAACTGACCGCAAAAATAATAAGAGAAAATATATCATAAATGAATACTGGAACCAGATATAATCATTAAGGAAAGTTTATGCATGTACTATGTGTACTATAATGTAAACTCTTCATTTCCATTTTTCCAGCCATTCAGTTGCAATTTTTTTTTCTCTAATAATTTGGGGACCCCCCAAAATAATTTGGCGACCCCCAAGGGGTCGTGACCCACGGGTTGAGAACTGATTATTCCCAAAAAAAACCTTTTAGCTCAAGAAGAGAAATTAGATGTTAGCCTGTGACCCAACTAGTGAAAATAGCTGATCTACAAGCTAACAACACGTCACATCACGCCTTGTTGTGAGCTTGTAGATCGGCAATTTTCACTACTTAATCATTTGTTTTCAAATGTATTGAATTTCTTTGATTTCTTCATGAAATTACATGAAATGTATTTTTGTATTTTTGGGATTTTTTTTTTTAAATGTTTTGAAAACAATGTGTTTGCGACACACAAATGGGTCCCGATCCAGTATCTGGTAACCAGTGCACTATAGGAGAAGAAAATTGAATCCGCAACACATGGCCGGCCCATTCACATGCACAAAATGTATTCAGAATTCCAGTTATCAGAATAAAAATGCTCATGTAAACACCTCAATTGGAATATAATATCCCATTCCGTTCAATTGCAATAGAATATGTACCACCCCTCCCATTCCGGTCTGGAGGGGTGGTATAAACCATTTGAATCAGGATATATTTACCATGTAAACACTTTTTTCCGAATGCTACTCAGAGTTTGGAATAATACATAATATTTTACACATGTCTGCCCTTACTAGACTATAGTGCTTTTTGCCCTTGTCCAAAGCATGGATGGCCATTTGGAGACATTTTATTTGACCCATTGAAAAAAGACAAATATGTGCCATTTACAAACCCGTCGCTGATTGCCAATTCCAGTGTATGGGTGAAGCATGGAACCAGCCATGAATCAAATCGTTCTTAATCAACAGTAGACCTTGAAAAGGTAATTCACACTTTCATTTCATCTCGTTTAGACTTCTGTAATAGCCTATACTCTGGCTTCTGCAAAAAAATCAATTTCCCACCTCCAAGCAACTGGTTCAGAATTCAGCTGCAAGACTATTAACTAACACTAAGAAATGAGAGCACATTGCACCCATCCTAGCTGCACTCCATTGGTTACCTGTTAGCTTTATTATATATTTTAAAATATTATTGATAACTTTTAAAGCCCGGCAGTGTTTGGCTCCAATGCTACATTAAAGCCTTGCTGCCCCCTGAATCAGGACGCATGCCTTAGATCCACGGAAATGGCCCTCCTGAAAGTCCACCCGTCTCGCCTTGTTATACACGGGGCGATTGGGCATTTGCAGTCCGGGCACCCACCCTGTGGAATGCCCTACGTGAGGAGCTGAGGCTTGCAAAATCAGTGTCTTCGTTCAAATCACTTCTAAAAACATCTCTCTGTTAAAGCGTTTTCTTAGCGGCTTCTGCAGCCTTTGTTTTAAGGTTATTTTTTAACATTACATTAAATTTCAGAGGCGAAGTGATGTCGGCAAGGTAAATGTAGGCCTATATGAAAACACTACTGTCCCATTGTGCAAGTTAATTAAATTGAATAACATTCAATTGTGGGTTCATAAATATAGGCCTATAGACAAGGACGTTAAATGGGAGGCTATTGTGCAGTCAAAGTTACCAATACAAGCTAGTTAATTCAGCATTATTTTATTGACTGGTCAGGCCGGTATATGGTAGGCCTCAGGCCTACCAATATAGGCCTCAGGCCCACCATACCAGGAATCAGGCCTATACCATTGCGTGGCAGATCTATGCACGGAATATGTTCACAGTGAAAGGGGGTGTTGTTGAGTAGAACCACACGCATACTCACTATGCATATTTCATTTGGGAAACCCAGCCATTGTTATGTGCTGTAAAGCTCTTTGTAACTGTGTTTGGAAAAGTGCTATATAAATAAAATTCATTATCATTGTAGGAGCCAAATCCTTATATTAAATTATATTATTTATTTATTGGCCCTCTGGTGGTGGTGTTCTGTAAAATAATGATGTCTGCTCTCTGCCCACCTTATAAGGAACTGTGTGTCACAATAGGGGCGTGACAGACTGGCAAGCACACAGTCTTTTGACCTTGCAGCTTGTTTGAAGGATTTTGTGTTACTTTATTTGTTTTATCCTACAAGTTTGAGTTTCCCGTTTTTTGCATCCCTGTAAAGGAAGATAAATAAACAACTTTGATTTAACACCGAAACCAACCTGGAATGAACATTCTATTTTATTCAAACAACAACAACAACAAGCAAGCGTCTTTAGTATAGTCAGTCTGCCCATGAAGTGGCTCACACAAAGGGAGAAAGGTGTTTTTAACAAAAGGATAAGTGGTCACTACAATCATTATCATCATTAACCATATTGTCTCAGCAGTCCACCCAGGCGGGGGAATTGGCATGAGTTGTTGTTGTGAACACATTGTTGTGAACACTTTCCCAGTAAGTCCCCAAGCCTCTATCGCATCGTTGAGTTTACCTACCAGGTTGTCTGCAAGTGCTGTGTCTGTCGGGCATATTCGGTGTGACGGCTGACTGAGGATGCATTAACTCCTCTTCAATATAGTGGCATGCAATTGTCAAATAGCTTCTCTGTGGTGACTGGTGAGTGCCATCAAACACGCGTAAATTCATCTCGCCAGTTAGCTTTATGTTTTCTTTAAAATGGGCTTCAATTTGACAGACCCAGTCTGTTCTGCAAGGCAGCAACTCCCGAAAACCCTCGCCATTGACCACACTGATGGGCAATATTATCCTTTTTCGACTACGTTACGTAACATCATTATCATTCTTTAATAAGAACAGAACACCACTTCTCTTTACGCGCTTCATGCTGTGTATTTCTTTTGTTCTGGGGTTGTTTTGGGTGGAAGTCGTGCATGGTTGCAGGGACTCAGCACAAATATATATCTTTTTATTTTAACAGTTAGCCGTTAGTGTTTGTTGTTTATTCATTTTGGATAACGGTTATGGGTTGGCCATCTCTATAGTCCAAAGTTATATTCAGAATGAATGCTTGTAAACAATTGAGGAATATGAATACTTTTATTCAGGTTCCATGTAAACAGTTGGGTATTAATCTCTGTTCGGAATGAATGAATTAATTCTGAATACATGTTGTGCATGTAACCGCAGCCTACTGGTAAGGGAAAACTCAGCTCCACTGGTTTATTAATTCAACGTTTCGATCACTGGGATCTTCTTCAGGAATCATTCCTGAAGAAGATCCCAGTGATGCAATATGAAATATCGGACAGATCCGTCTTGAGCACATGACTATAGAGATACTGAGTAACGATTTGCAGGCTTTTTGGACACAATCTGGAGGAGTAATAGCAAAAGATGTGTTTTACAAAAGTCGGCCTCCTGGTGTCGCTATAACAGGCCGTTCTGGAAAATCTAGAGGCATCTAGGGAGTGTGAGGGCAAAGTTGGCATGGATCGGGCCAACGGTGCCAGAGATTAGCTGGTAACGGACGGACGGACACACACGGACGGACGGACGGATGGAGTGCAAAACATACTCTCTCCCCATGCCTTTGGCCTGGTGGAGACAAACATACTCTCTCCCCATGCCTTTGGCCTGGTGGAGACAAACATACTTTCTCCCCATGCCTTTGGCCTGGTGGAGACAAACATACTCTCTCCCCATGCCTTTGGCCTGGTGGAGACAAACATACTCTCTCCCCATGCCTTTGGCCTGGTGGAGACAAACATACTCTCTCCCCATGCCTTTTGCCTGGTGGAGACAAACATACTCTCTCCCCATGCCTTCGGCCTGGTGGAGACAAACATACTCTCTCCCCATGCCTTTTGCCTGGTGGAGACAAACATACTCTCTCCCCATGCCTTCGGCCTGGTGGAGACAAACATACTCTCTCCCCATGCCTTTGGCCTGGTGGAGACAAACATACTTTCTCCCCATGCCTTTGGCCTGGTGGAGACAAACATACTCTCTCCCCATGCCTTTGGCCTGGTGGAGACAAACATACTCTCTCCCCATGCCTTTGGCCTGGTGGAGACAAACATACTCTCTCCCCATGCCTTTGGCCTGGTGGAGACAAACATACTCTCTCCCCATGCCTTTGGCCTGGTGGAGACAAACATACTCTCTCCCCATGCCTTTTGCCTGGTGGAGACAAACATACTCTCTCCCCATGCCTTTGGCCTGGTGGAGACAAACATACTCTCTCCCCATGCCTTCGGCCTGGTGGAGACAAACATACTCTCTCCCCATGCCTTTGGCCTGGTGGAGACAAACATACTCTCTCCCCATGCCTTTGGCCTGGTGGAGACAAACATACTCTCTCCCCATGCCTTTGGCCTGGTGGAGACAAACATACTCTCTCCCCATGCCTTCGGCCTGGTGGAGACAAACATACTCTCTCCCCATGCCTTTGGCCTGGTGGAGACAAACATACTCTCTCCCCATGCCTTTGGCCTGGTGGAGACAAACATACTCTCTCCCCATGCCTTTGGCCTGGTGGAGACAAACATACTCTCTCCCCATGCCTTTGGCCTGGTGGAGACAAACATACTCTCTCCCCATGCCTTTGGCCTGGTGGAGACAAACATACTCTCTCCCCATGCCTTCGGCCTGGTGGAGACAAACATACTCTCTCCCCATGCCTTTTGCCTGGTGGAGACAAACATACTCTCTCCCCATGCCTTTGGCCTGGTGGAGACAAACATACTCTCTCCCCATGCCTTTGGCCTGGTGGAGACAAACATACTCTCTCCCCATGCCTTTGGCCTGGTGGAGACAAACATACTCTCTCCCCATGCCTTCGGCCTGGTGGAGACAAACATACTCTCTCCCCATGCCTTTGGCCTGGTGGAGACAAACATACTCTCTCCCCATGCCTTTGGCCTGGTGGAGACAAACATACTCTCTCCCCATGCCTTTGGCCTGGTGGAGACAAACATACTCTCTCCCCATGCCTTCCGCCTGGTGGAGACAACCTATTTGGGTCGTTTACGGCAGTTCCGTGACCACGGAGAGCAAAGGTCCGTTTCTCAATAGATATGTCATCTAGGATGGAAATTAAACAAATTGATCCCCCATGTAGATCGCATCGTGACATGTCAAACTAGGGGGTTTTCATGATTCTGAATCCATTCCAAGCATTAGTTTTGCACAAATAACACTCCTTGGGCTACAAAACAGCCATAGCCGTCATCACATATGTGATGAGGTGTTTTGTGCAAAACTAATGCTTGGAATGTTTCTTAGCGATCAGCTAGATTCCATGTAACTAAAAAAGTAATTCCACATTTTCTGGCCAGTATCACTCTATGACCCCTGACATATTGTGGCTGATTGATGCCTCCATCCGCAGAGCAGATATCAGCTCCCCTTTTTGACTGACAGTTTAAAATGATTCACTTCACACAGCTGAAGTGGTTTCTGTCTAGACTCCACCCGAGTGCATCGCAATCAGTGAAGTCTCTCTCTTTCTGTTCTCCCGCCTTCCCTTTCAATATTTTTCTTTAACTCAATTACATTTCCCCACCCACCCCTTATTCCCCTCACTGTATGTTTATTTTACCTTTTTACAGATGAATTCCTGTTCTGTTCTTTGACTAAATAGAAGTGTATATTTATACGTCTCTAAATGTGTGTGTGTGTGTGTGTGTGTGTGTGTGTGTGTGTGTGTGTGTGTGTGTGTGTGTGTGTGTGTGTGTGTGTGTGTGTGTGTGTGTGTGTGTGTGTGTGTGTGTGTGTGTGTGCGTGTGTGTTATCCCATGGTTCGCACGACGATGTTAAAAAGTAGTTGAACCCGTTGGCCGCCTCGTTATCCATTCGTATCACCGGCAGTCTTTGACTTTATTAAGTTTCATAAAAATAGTGTCGGATTGTGCCATTCAGAATATTGTTGTTGCTTGCTAGAAATAGCATCCCATGGCTGAGTCAAAGATAACTTGGTAGTACATGAAAGGCAAAGCGATCGAACATAGACCAGCTCAGCTGTGCTTACACAGCAGCTGGTAAAAAAAACACTTTTCAGTTGATTTTTAATGTCCTATACACTCGAAAGAACATGTGTCACAGGGCTTGAATCCAAAGTTCCAAACAATTAAGTTCAGAATGTAGCCTACAGAACACACATGGACTTATTCACAGTCAACATTGTTCATGCACTTCAGTTTGCCATATTGCCAACACCGGAAACAATTATGGGCACAGGAAGCACCTTCTCGCCCCAAATAGGTCGACTGACCGAGCAGTATATATTCTGTGAGCTGCTTTATTGCCTTACACTTCAAGCCTCTGACCACCAGCCTGTGGACATGGCCCATAAACTGCCATGTATATATTAAACAATGAGATGACACGTATAGCCTATATATATAATGGTTAGTATTTTACTTTTAGAAGGAAAGATTCCTCTAAACTTGATTCAAAAGCACAGCCAACTCCTAATAGGAAAACCTCCCAGCTGTAACGTACGCACAATCACAGGAAATCAGCGATTAGACATGTACCACTGCAGCATCCACCATCCTATTATCCTTATGTTGTGCTGAGCTTTTTATGTTCCAGTGTGTGTGTGTGTGCGCGTGCGTGCGTGCGTGCACTTGTGTTAATGTAAGATGTAAAAGGAGGGACCACCCGTAATCCTTCTGGTATATAAACCATCGCTTGCAGTTTAATCACAGCCCTTCCTTCCAAACCTCACGGCGCCCCGTCGACTCAACCGCGCCATGGAAATTACCCTAATGTTAATCCAAGAGTAAGTGCTTGTGACAAGTTACCACTTTCTCTCTCTCTCTCTCTCTGTCTCTCTCACACACACACACACACACACACACACACACACACACACACACTCACTCTCTCTCTCTCTCTCTCTCTCAGGCGCAGAGGTGTGTAATGTGTGTAATGCAGTATGTGTGTAATGTCACGTTGTTGAACTAGGCGATGGAAATCATGTGCAGGAGATGTGCATGACTGAACCGAGTGGGAGAAACTCGATAAAATTCTCCTGATTATGTAAAGTGAAATGTTCAGAATCAAACGATTTACACCAGGGGTGAGCAACTGTAATGATGGAGAATTGGAGATATGGCCACTACATTTCCACACTTCCACACATTTTTGAGGTTTTTGATTTGTTTTACATAAATCAGTGCTATTGAACACCCTATACGTCTGTGTGTTGGTACTGAGCAATGAAAAGTATTAAAAGGCGACAAAACCTCTTAACTGGACCCTCAAACTGCCTGCTAAGACCACTTACTCCACCACCTTATCTCCCCCTCTCACGCAAGTGCATTAATTGTCAATATAAAGTCAGTAAGTCAGAATACCAACTTTGATGAGGCAGTATTGCATATATATATTTTAATACCAGTAAGATGCCTGAGGGCGAGAAGCGCATCCGCCTGGGTGACGGGCGGCAGACTGCTGGGCGAGCACTGGCGCTTTGGCATGGGGGGAGATCAATATATGGAGTGAATTCTGTACTGTCCATATATGGTGTCTTGAGTGTACAGGGTTTGATGAGGTCAGATCAACACTTTTTTTTTTCAAATGCAGTTAGTTATACTTCATGAAATCAAATACAAATACATTGGACATAAAAAATGCAATAAAATGTTAATACACGTGAAGGTGGGGGCCGCATGTGGCCCCCGGCACTGACAGTGGCCTGTGTATGATTTAAACGAACTGAATACTAGTGGTAATGATGCGTATAGCCTCTGGAATGTATTAATACAGGGTAAAGAACGGCATGTAATTTGCCATAGCAAAACCAAAGTAAGGATCAACAAAGATACAGGTAAGTGTAATGTAACAACAATACTTTGTATTGTATATGTGCGTGCGTGCATGCACACAGAGTGTGTATTCAGCTGTATGGTAGTAGTGCTTGCTACTCTACTTTCAGTCTCTGCCGCTGGCTAGCCCTCTTTGTGGGGGTGTTTCTGTCGGTGCACAGCCTCTCCAGTCTCCACTTACTAATGACCCCAGGCTTGTTGGAGGTCTCTGACAATTTTGTTGACTATGACAAAAACATTTCGTCGAGTCCGTCGACTACCTTTTATCACTAACAAACTAAATAATAACTAAGCTAAGCTGACTAAAACTATAACACTAAATATATTGACAATTTCGTCAACAAATACAAACTAAAACGTTAGGGAGGGACTAGTGGAGAAGAGATCCATGCAGCAGAACTGAAAGACAAGTCATGTTTGGTTGCAATTGAGTGTTGCACTCTGGAAATAGCAGATCTACAGGAGCAAGCGTGACGTGTTGTGAGCTTGTAGATCTGCTATTCTCAGCATGCAATCAAGTGAAATTAATATCAGGCATTTAGACGCCACCAAAGGTGCCAAAATACATTTTAGTTGACAAAATGAAGATTCAGTCGACTAAAATTGTGTAGACAGTGAACACTGTCTGACCATGTCATGATTCTGTCTGTTGTAGACTTTTATTATGTAGTGCTGTCTACAGTCCTAGTGTTTCCTGTTTTACCTATAGTTGTTTGCCTGTCTTGTCTCACCTCCCTGATTACTAATTTTCTCCATCTTGTGTCCTGTTAGGCTCCCAGCCAATCCCGGTGTTGATTGTTAGTTCTGTTCACCTGCAGTGTATTTTCTCTATGTCTACTTAAACCCTCAGCTCCTTGCGTTCCCTGCCAGATCTTAGATGCTGTTTATGGTGTTATGGTTGTTCCTCTGTGTTTCCAGAAAATTAATCTGTGTTAATTTGACCTGCTCTGTCTGTTTTTTCAGTACATCCCCTGAGTAGCACTGTAACTAACTAAAGACCATGAAACACAAGAAATGACACCAGTGAGACAGTATAGATGAATATATAAGATACATATAAATACGCCTGTGATCTCTCAACCAACTTTTGATTTCTGCTTCATGACCGGCCAAACATGGGTATAGGTGTGGGCTCCGCACAGCCCTTGGCCTTGTATAGCAGCCACAGCCTGAAGGGTCCACAGATGGTGTGACTGTTGTCATGACAGACCCCTGGACATTATTCATGCCAAAGTTTGGAGCAGCTTGCGTGGCCCATGAGGGGGAAATTAATTTAAGAGAATACACAATCTTCTCTTTCAACCAGAGACAAATCAAAACAGGAAATGGAGCAGAGATGTGGATGACTTACGACTCCTAACAACGGCTGCACCCAGCGATCTATAAAAAGGATTATCTGCGCGAGCAGCACATGAGTGCACATCAGTAGTGTCATAACTGTTATGGTGCGGCCATACATTGTGACTAATGTCCCTCAGACTACAGCCCTGCTAGTGGACCCGTGAAGCAATTAAAGTCACAATCAATGTCCTGAATCAAAACACAGCGACAGCTCAATTATCCTTGGATATATTGAGAGCCTTGAAATGAGCTCCACTTCCCAGCTTCTCCCTGCCTTTTTCTGACTCTCTCTCTCTCTCTCTCTCTCTCTCTCTCTCTCTCTCTCTCTCTCTCTCTCTCTCTCTCTCACACACACACAGCACACAGGGCTGGACTGGCCATAGGACGTACCGGGCATATATATATATATATATATATATATATATATATATATATATATATATATATATATATATATATATATATATATAATTCTTTTTTGACAGGCAGGCAGGCAGGCCAATAGGCGGCAGGCCACCAGGAAAGGTCCGTGCATGCTGCCATTCTGCCAGTGCCATCATGATAATTTCACTGTACCTGTATCAGTGAGTGACAAATAAACCCTCTACAAAGGGTTGTGTAGTTGTCTGTTGGTCATTTATGTTGTTCTGTAAAAGTGGTGGTATTAGGGGCTTGTTTGTTTGTGTGTGCCTCGACGGAGCGGGCCGTATAGTGTTTGCTACAGTATCTGCGCGCTGGTTGTGGTGGGCTGGTCTGGCCCTGTTTGTGTGTGTGCCTCCTTGTGTGGATGTGTGTTACTCTTCGTGCTGGGTAGCACATATAGGTCTTCACCAACGAACGCCATTGCTGTCTGTCTTCTGCCCAATGTTGCAGTCGGCCCCAGGGTCCACCCCAACACTCTTTCATTTCTCTCTCCACTGATCTTCTCCAGGTCTCTCCGGGCCTGCCTCTTTTTCCTTTCCTAGGTGGTGTCCATCTCATAGCTACCCATGGAGACCCCGGGGCAGACCATGGATGATATGGAGGGATTATATCTCCAAACTTGCCTTAGGAACGGGATCCCCCAGAATGAAGTTTGTTGCCCTGGAGAGGGAGGTCTGGAGCTCTCTGCTCGATCTGTTGCCCTACGGCTAAGCAGCTGAAGATGGATGGCTGGACGGATGATTATTTTAGCCTGCATGGCCAGTGTTGGGGAAGTTACTTTGAAAGCGTAGCTTGTAAAGCTACAAGTAGCTCACCATGGCAGTAGCTTGATCAAGCTACATAGCTACCCCTGGAGAGATGTAGCTTGTAAAGCTACAGCTACATGGAAAAAGTAGCTCAAAGTAGCTCAGCTACTTTTTATTTTTCAGCGTTAAATTGAGAATGTACATACGGGAGACCCCTCCTCCCCTCTGGGAGACCCCTCCTCCCCTCTACCCCTGCTCCCCCCCTGCTCCCCTCTGGGAGACCCCTCCTCCCCCTGCTCCCCTCTGGGAGAACCCTCCTCCCCCTGCTCCCCTCTGGGAGACCCCTCCTCCCCTCTACCCCTGCTCCCCCCCTGCTCCCCTCTGGGAGACCCCTCCTCCCCCTGCTCCCCTCTGGGAGAACCCTCCTCCCCCTGCTCCCCTCTGGGAGACCCCTCTTCCCCCTGCTCCCCTCTGGGAGAACCCTCCTCCCCCTGCTCCCCTCTGGGAGACCCCTCCTCCCCCTGCTCCCCTCTGGGAGAACCCTCCTCCCCCTGCTCCCCTCTGGGAGACCCCTCCTCTCACCCTGCTCCCCTCTGGGAGACCCCTCCTCTCACCCTGCTCCCCTCTGGGAGACCCCCCCACCCTGCTCCCCTCTGGGAGACCCCTCCTCTCACCCTGCTCCCCTCTGGGAGACCCCTCCTCTCACCCTGCTCCCCTCTGGGAGACCCCCCCACCCTGCTCCCCTCTGGGAGACCCCTCCCACCCTGCTCTGCTCTGGGAGACCCCCCCACCCTGCTCCCCTCTGGGAGACCCCTCCTCCCCTCTGGGAGACCCCTGCTCCCCAAAATTGTAGCTTGTAACTTGAGTAGCTAAGCTACAAAAAATGACCCAAAAAGTAGCTGAGCTACTTGACGAGGTACACAAATATGAATGTAGCTAAAATACCACAAGCTACAGCAAAATGTAGCTAAGCTACGTAGCTCAGCTACATGTAGCTTAATACTCCCCAACACTGTGCATGGCGCAGCCACACTTCACTCCCCTATTGCATATGCATATGTCCCGAGGCAGATTAGCCCAGCACAGTGGTATATTAGTATCGCAACGCAAGGCTATAGGATTATTTCATGTTCTCTGCTCTCCTCAAAAAGCGTGTGGTGGATTGGATTATAAGTGCTTTTTACAGGAATGCCTCGGGCACTACGGAATATTGATTGTATCATTTCTCACACTCCACGTCTCCGGTTCACTCAAATGTGAGTCATTGCTGTCTATTATCTGCTTTTCTGATGTGTGCGACCTCTAAGTTCATTTTATTTTCCAACATTACCCATGTGAAATCGAGTGAACATGGATTCCTTCTCAGAGCCGCGACCTTGCTTCCCACTGGCGCTGTCACACACATTCACACTGCTCACCACCACCTCGGCTGGCCATTGTGCAGCATTTCCACCAGAACAAATTGACCTAAAGCGTCGCAAAAAAGGTTGTTTGACGTTATCCACGCAAGGGACTCGACGATGGTATACATTCGACATTGTTCTTGTGGTGGATTGTATGTTTTGATTAAAAGCATTTAGTTTGCGGACCAAATCTGCTGCTGTGTGTGCTGACAAACACTAAAGTTTACGAATAATTATTTACACGACAAGATGGGTTCTAATTGGTCACCCAGGGCACCTGATAAGGAACTGGTTGGAATAACATGTTCCTTCCATGCACTACGTCCTACGGTCCTATGGGGGAATTCACTGACGCTTCCTCCCCACATAGGAAGCGTCAGTGAATCCTCGCTATGAGTCTGACTGCGCCAGGCTAGGAAACTCCCTCCTGGCTGTCAGGTGATAAGAAGCAGCCTGTGCACTCCTCATGCATTGAAGGAAGATTATACAACCGTTAGTAAGTGCATGTTGCTTTGATGTGGACTGTCCAATTTAATGTTGCAAATCAACCACAGTTCTGGGGATTATGTTGCAACAAGTGGTTGCAGCGTTGAACTCTGCTCAGACATAACAGTTTGTTCTGAATGATGATGTTTACGGTGCAAACTGTTTGTAAATCATAATCTCGCAATTCCCTGGACCATTCTGTGGCAAATCTCGTGCGCACAGCTAGTCTGCACACCAAAAGTAAGCCAAGGAAGTATACCGCCAAGCAGTTATTTCCCATCATCATCATAATCATCATCATCACCTTTATTTATTCTCGGAAATACAGTTGAGGGCAAGCCCTCATTTTCAGTGTAGCCAAGGTTACAATTAACAAATACAGTCAAAACAACACAACATTATAAATCAGGATACAATTACAAAGGAACTTAAATGCAGAACAACCAGTAAAATGAATCAATTGAAACCAACGTGAAACATATGTTCTGGAGCATTCCTTTGAACTGAATGAAGGATGGCAGGGAGCTCAGTTTTAAGGAATTTTGCAGTTCGTTCCACGAGGTTGGGCCATTGACAGAAAAAGCTGTCTTGCCCAACTCTGTCTGTGCCTGAGGAACCTTGAGCCGTAAAAAATCCCTAGAGCGGGTCTGATAGGTGCTATTGTTCAGTTCCAAAATTGAACAGATATAGTCAGGGAGCATCCCAGCAATGGCTTTCATTTCATGTTTTACACGGTTTGAAATATTGTACTTTAAATCAAATCAAACCTTATTTATTTACCACATTTCTAACGACCAAGGTCGTACGTACGCACGCACGCAAGCACGCACGCACTGGACCCCCCACAGACATGCACGTTCATTGTAAACCCTCCATTACAGCTGCTGGATGTAATGAGCAAAAGGTCGATGCGGGCAGTTATCAGATCTGTGTGTTGTATTGACAGCTGATTATTATCTCAGCAAGACTATGGAGGCCGGCCAGGGCCATGGATTTATGATAACCTGCTGTCCTGCCCATACAATTTATACATTGTGTTTATTAACCCATTAACGCTAGAACAGAAGGGGTGTGTGTGTGTGTGTGTGTGTGTTTGTGTGTGTGTGTGTGTGTGTGGGGGGGGGGGGGGGGGGGGGGGATCCATCTTGGATCCTACAATATAAACAAATGGGAGAGGGGTGGGGCTGAGAAAGGTCCTTATTTGGGATTTAATTTGGCAATGACACTCAGAACAAATATAGAAGCCATTAGTAATCCCTATGTGGCCACTACACAAATATAGTGTCAAGAAGTATCAAGAACCCATATACGGTATACACAACCCGACCAAAGTGTAGAAAGATCCTCAAGAATAGTTGCACTGTCAATACAGTCTCATACTTCAGTAGAGACCCTTTGACTTTTGCTTTTGCAAGGTAGGACTAACCTTTCCAGTGTAATGATCAAATCTACAAACAATATAGCCTGGGTCACCAAAACAGCCTAAAATATTGGTAACAGCCTGATCCTTGGCCCACAAACCTAGTTTGACCGATTGGAGAGAGAGACGCCTGCAGTGTCACTTATCGTCCCTCACTGTCTCCCAAATAGTCATTCGCTTGTATGAGTCCCTGAGGAAATACGGCAATTCAATTTGCGATTGTAGAAAAGGGATGCACTTTCTAGCACAAAATACGCAGCAGATGTGCAATGCACCAGATATGCCCAGTTTGGTTGGGAGACTCCGTGATGACAGCAAAGTACTGAAACCTTTGTACTGGCCTATTGCATGCCCATCTGTCGAATTACACAATTCTGAATATTAATGTCCAACTTTTCCCGGCATGCTTTCAGTAGCTCCCCAAAAGACTCCCCAGTTGATGACTCACATGCAGTCCACCAGTCCAATGAGCCTCTCGTGGACCACATCGATGACATACTGCAAGGTTGTCCTTGATGCATTTCCAGGGGGTCCCCAGCTAAATGATAGTTTGGAACCAAATGGACCCCTTATGGATCTGTAACAGAGAGAGTGTACAAATGGAACAAAATGGAACCGGTTCCATTTGTACACTCTCAGAGTTAAATTAACATTGATTTTACAATATAAATTGGGAGTCCCAAAGATGGAAATGCCATTAAATGGGGGTCTGTAGACTAATATGCATGTCAAACTGGGGGGTCCTTGAAATTAAAATGGTTGAGAATCACTGCTAGAGCCGTAAAAATCTTCTCTCATGGGGGCCACTGGAATATCTTTTCAAATGGGGGTCCGCAGGCTAATTAATGTCAATTTGGGGGTCCTTGACATGAAGAAGTTCATGCGAACCAGTGACACTGATACTGTATCTGAGTATCACAGCACACATGGTCTGTGGCGGTAACATCCTGCGTGGTGTCAATCTGCACAGAAAACATCCCTGCCTTACATCATTAGAAATACATTGTTTTATTATGCTGCTGATTATGTCAATTACTTTGTCGACAGATCTATGGGAGAGCGTTTTTGGAAACGGATAAATAAGTGAAGATTTTCGAAAATATCCGGATCAGTGGATCTGTGTAGTCATGGGAAACGGAGCTTTTGAGAAACGGAGCTTTTGAGAAATGGTATGCGCTTATTAGCGCATACCATTTTTACTATAATTAGGTGAGAAATGCAGCTTGTGCCTGCATGGGAACTACACAGCCGATTGTTTATGTTTATATATCACTGTTAACAACTTTAAAACTTATCATACAGTATGTTGCATCAACTTCAGCAAGCAAAGGCTCTGCTCTGCTGCATCCAATAATACATATCAGCCTACTAGTCCAGTGCAGACTGGTGATTTCATTTGTATATTGGTGCCGAGTGCGAAGCTTGAACAATAGGTTAATTGCGGACCGTTGCAGATAAACTGGATATTAACCTATACCAATAAGGACCCACGCCAAATGCCATTGCGCAGTACACCAACACATCTATGCATGGTGTGTGTGCATGTGAAACTATATTTTGCTCTCCATTTCATGGTCATGGTCATGGAGGGAGAGAGAGAGGGTGCAGAGAGAGAGAGGTGTGAATGCAATCTCATATAGTGTGGTTGGTGAGAAGAAAGTATACAGTGGGTCGCCGTGCGCATATATGACACATCTCTCTCCTGTTTAGGTAATAAAGGGCGCACCCTTGACTGCAACTTGACCTATACGTGACATTTACACCTGGAAAATATAGCCACTCTGCAAGCTCACAACTGGTTGTGGATGCGACACTTCTATAGGTCTGACTGCTATTATTTTCTGTGCAGGACTTGCCAAGTCACCAGAGCAATGATAGTGTCTATCATTTTTAAATGATGTGGAGAGAAAAGTTGAAAGTCGGGATTTGGAGATTTACACACATTTGCATGTGACATGCTGACAGACAATGAAAGAAACACTTCCACTCACAATTTAGGTGGCTTTTAAAATGCGGTACTTATTCCTTCATTAAACAAATATGATTGGCAAATTATGATTGGTGTAAATTAAAAATCAAATTGAAACCTGCTAATGCAGTGATTTTAGCCTGTGTTTTAGCCTGCTGATTCCATTGTTAAATTGACGCACACGTACAGACACACACACTCCTCTCTCTCTCTGTCGCTCTAATTAATTAGTCTCATGTCATGCAGCTGCGTGTAGTTTCCGGATCCTGCCGAGCTGCCTATGCCATAGAAAGCATACAGTAGGTGAGTTCCAGTCTACTGACATGGAAACATAAGGTTTTAGGATTTAGAAGTTGTTTTTTTTTAGAATCGGCCTCAGGTCTAAATGGGCTTCAGATTTGGTGCCTCTAAAACAAAGACCACACTCTCCAATGAATTTAACCACCTCTATGATACGGGACATTACTTGATGTTTATTTATGACCTGGTCACGGTGAAGAGACATTTGTTTTCCACCGAGCAGGCTCTCAATGTCTGCATGGCTGGCCGTCATAAAATATGCCTCTGCAATATCTCTGTGGAATTGTGCTCTTTCATGCTCTTCTACTCTCAAATGAACATGTAAATCCCCCCTTTATGAATTATTTGTGACGGTTAGCAGGCTTTGCAAGAGCCAAAGATACTGAGCAGTAAAGAGAATGTTTTATTTACTTTTGCCTCACAGTATGTAAGCCACTTTCTCGCCGTTCACCGTTATTGGTTTCATTATTTTGGCCTTTTCTGGGGAGTTGTTGAAGATAGTAAGGATAAAAACCCCAGATTGAAATCTTTGTTGGCTGGATGTGCATGAAAATCAAAGCCTGCCTCTCCTTCTGAGTGTGGCTCAACGTCCACATTGCTGGACCCTGCCTCTGTCTGTGAGGACTGGACTGTTACATCAACATCTGTATGAGGAAACACATCAGTAGGCCTAATCAACAGCTGGAACAGCTGGAACATCTATGACTAATGGTCCTTCTTTCCAATGATAACATGAGTTAAGTCTACCAGAAATACAGAAGGCCTATAATCAACAGCTGGATTAGACTATCTATGACTAATGGTCCTTCTTTCCAATGATAACATGAGTTAAGTCTACCAGAAATACAGACAATGACAAAATAATCACACTCGTGTGAAGTGAGGGGCCGCTCTTATCATCATACAATACATCACATTCCGTGCTCAGCCAATCACATTTTCACTATATGGTACACACAAACACACACAACTGGCCAATCAAATCATCACAAATGTGGCACACACACAAACACACAAAGCTGGGCATAGGAGGGGCTAGTAGTGCTCCTACAAAATAAAATAAAATCACACTTGTGTGAAGTGAGGGGCACTCTTACATGTTGAGACAATCACGTCATCGCTATGGGGTACATACATTGATCAGCCAATCATGTCACCGCTATGGGGTACACACATTGATCAGCCAATCACATCATCGCTTTGGGGTATATACACACATTGCTCAGCCAATCACATCAGCGCTATATGGGGGTACACACAGACACACAAAGTTGGGCATAGGAGCAGCTAGCGCCCCTCAAAAATAAAATAACATAAAAACACGTGAAGCTAATAATTTGGTTCCTGTAATTGAACTCCCATTCTGCTCGACAAATATAGACACGGTGCTCAAAAATGATGCTTGGCTCGGCCAAATGCAATCGGGTTGTGTTGAAAATGAAATCAAATGAAATCAAATGAAATCAAATCAAACGCTTGTTGGATCATCCTCCCTTATGGATGCCAGCCGATCAAGACAAAACAAAGACCCAACAAAGTACCTCTTCTGGCTCCTCCTCCTCCTCCTCACTGTCAGTGGGTTCCTCCGGTGCTCTGATGAACCACCACTGCATCTCCAAGAACACGGACGGCGCTCCGCTTTGGAAGGCACACGCCATTTCAATGTTCTGGCCCTCTTTGGCTGTTTGATTGACAGGGCGATCAGTGAATGTTCCTGCAAAGATATATGAGAGAGAGAGAGAGAGTGAGAGTGAGAGTGAGAGTGAGAGTGAGAGTGAGAGTGAGAGTGTGAGAGTGAGAGTGAGAGAGAGAGAGAGAGAGAGAGAGAGAGAGAGAGAGAGTTGTAGGGAATGTTGTAGGGAATTCTGGTTGTAAAATAAGATTTATAACGTTTCTTGGAACGTATAGTTCTTACAAAAAGCAAGCCTTTTTGAAAATCACACCTGTGTGAGGTGAGTGGTACTGTACTGTACTGTACTGTACTGTACTGTACTGTACTGTACTGTACTGTACTGTACTGTACTGTACTGTACTGTACTGTACTGTACTGTACTGTACTGTACTGTACTGTACAAGCTCCTCCCTGGCGTGTGTGTGTGTGTGTGTGTGTGTGTGTGTGTGTGTGTGTGTGTGTGTGTGTGTGTGTGTGTGTGTGTGTGTGTGTGTGTGTGTTTGTGGCTGCACAACTGGGACTTGGTGGTGTGTTAGGCTGCGCAACAGTGACACTTGGTGGTGACAAATATGCTATTTCCGTGCCCAGGCCCAGGGACACACCCAGGGACACATGCAGCCACTCAGCCAGGGACACACATAGCTGTCGTTGCACCACTCAAAAACATAAAACAGCACCACATGGGCCCAGAGATCTGTAGATCAGTATACTCGATAAAAATGTCTTTTTATAGTCACTTTGGGTTTGATCATTGACATTTAACATAATGTACCTAAATAAATGGTGCAATATGACAGAGACATGCACGCACGCACGCACAGACGCACACACTGTTAATAAATACTTCAATCAATCATTAAATCAAGCAATATATACTCCAGACAGATCACGATCAGCGGCGCGGACGGACGGACCACGGACGGACAGAGTAGTTAATGGGGCCGCTGTCCATGGTGCTGAAATAGCGACAGCACTCATTCCCTCGCGCTGGGTGAATTAAAAAACGAGACTATACCTATAAGTATGCAAGCAGCCAAACGAGCTCTGACTGCAACAAGTCAGCCTGCATAGCTGTTGATGCTTTCCCTTATTTATAGTTGTGCTGAGAGAAAGCCCTTAATTATCTGCACAACTGGACTGGTAAATCGGAATTGACACATGGGCTAATATCACAAAGTGTGAGCAACAGTGCAGCCTCATTAAACAATGACATGGTAACCTTATATATCTGTCGCCTCTAATAGTCTGTGTTGAGTTTCTTATAAGCTATAATTAACAAAAGGTTGCGTTTACATACATAGCACTTTTAACACTTTCTTTAACCATGGACGCCACCCCAGCAAGCTCAATCTTTCTTACCTTCAAATGAGATTCCAAATCGGACACAAAACCCGACTAAGAAAACAAATCCAACAGTATCATGAGAAGTCCACATCGTTCCAAATAGAGGTCGAGGGAGAGGAGAAAATCACGTTTTAGCCGAACGAAAATAATAAACCGATTATTTCCACGCCAGAAAATATATACGCCAACAAAGTCAAAAGGGTTGCGGGATGGATGTGTTTGAACGCAGAATGCCAAACGGCCAACATGCTGCAGAATTAAGTCACTTTATATCCCTCTTCAAGTTGATTTTTTTTGCTCATTTTCTTCTCCTGTGCGTCACGAAAGGCTCTGCGGGAGAGCACTTATAGTATAGCGGATCTGCACCGCCCCGACAAGACGCGAAGGATGTAGAAATATATCAATAAGAGCCTTCGTTCTCCGCTCCCCCCTTAGCTGTGTGCATGCACCGTGTGGCGGAGACGCGAGCGGTCAGAGAGTGCATGGGCTGCCGGCCGCCTCTGCACTCAGCTGTTAGTCACGCGGCATCACAAGTGTGTTGTTGGCTGTTGGCAACAGCCTGTTGCTCACGGACACTTTGAGGGCAACGCCAGGTGGAGCCGGGCGGGGTTTCGAATCCACATGTTTTAACTCAAGTAAAAAATATATCTGTTACAAATGTCCAAATGTAGGCCTATATACTTGAGTAAAAATAGCCTATTAACATCAAAATATATATAGCCTACTTAAAGGTCTGGTGATCTGTCTGGAGATGGAGTATATTGCTTGCTTGCTTGATTGATTGATTGATTGATTGATTGATTGATTGATTGATTGATTGAAGTATTTAGTAACAGTTTGCAGAATAGGTACATTTCAAGCACAACTCAATACGGGGTCGATTATGCAAGTGGAACAATATTACATATAATATAACAGTTTTAAGAGGTGGGGGCGCGTGGAATGTCATATAACAATTATGGGCATGGTATAAGAAGCGCTTTCGACACCCCGTGGAGTGCGCAAAACGGCCGTGAATTAGTCATGGGAGTGTTTAAGGAGTGTTTGAGACGTACCCAATCAACATGTCCGTACTATTCTCTTTACCAGTCAGCTGATGTCACATACGGAATGCGCCCTTTGGGGATCGTGGTATTACATTTCTTCAGGCTGGCACCATATAGAAGACATGACATGACTTTGTCACATTTGGGTTAATTATTCCTATTGCACTGCATGCTATCACCTTTATGCCTAAAAAGAACAGACCCACCTATACCTTTCGGAATGGAACTGCGAGTAGATAGCAGCATATTGGCAAATTGACAATCCATGCGTAATGTTCCCAGAATCGTCTAACCCCCGAACATGCAAGTTCGTTTGATATTGTTTAATTCGATAACGATAGGACCATGTACCATACAGCGAATGAAAGCAAGATTCCTAAGGAATATGGAGATTTTTACATTTAATAAAACGGTTGAGAAATGAGAGAACCATGAGTGTTTATAGGCTAATATCAATGTTTTTTTATGAAAGACAAACGGGCTGTGAACTTGAAGAGCTCAATCACCATCCCGACACGGAAGAAATATAGCCTAGTGCATGCATGTATGCACTGTTGCACTTGCACACAGTAGCCTACACACGCTCTTTATTTGTTTCTATTGAAAAACACCAGTAAAATAACGTTTATTATATTTTATTTCATTCAAGTCACGATGAAGGAATGAGTTGAATGCGTGCTGGTAATGCTGTGGCCCCGATGGTATGGTCTTCGCTGAGTTCGCTCGTAGCATTTTATTGAAGAAGACTTGAATCGGGTGTGATACAGCGTATGAAAGCAAACTTCCCAAGGATTATGGAGATGTTTTTATTTTTTTAAAGGTTGAGAAATGTAAGAATTATGGCCGTTTCTAATCTCAACATTTTACCAAAGAAAGCCTCTCTTTGCCGCAGCAGAGAGCTCTGTTGCCATGTCCCATAGAAACAACTAAATAGGTCTATAAAAATAATCCCAAAAGAAGTGCATATAACAGGGGTCTGTAACCTATTTTAAATGAAGTGCCATGTTTTTATTTTCTAGATAGCGAGTCTGCCATATCCAGATTAATTTTAATGACACCACATTAAAATAAAAAAACATATTTTGATTGTCCACAAATATAAAGTTCTTCCTTCTTTTTAAATATTTTCTTTGGCTGATCATTATATATCCCCCTGCAGTCAGAGTTCATAGTTTTAATGAATGAATGTGATGCATTGTGAGCTGGTATAGATCTGCTATTTTCAATAGTAATTTTTTTATTTAATTTTTGGATTAGCCGTCCTTAGTTGGGCAAATGCATTCATCTGGGGATCCTTGACATGGGAATGTGCTGTGTGAGGATCACTGGTTTAAACAACATTGGGAGAAAAGCCCAAATAACCACTTTAGAAACAAGAAAAGCAACCACAAATAGTACAACTACCAATATTTACAAGCAACTTTACAGAAAAATAAGCCGCTTATAATAAACAGACATGGCAACACTCTAGCAGCCTCCCATGCCGCTCAAGTGTACAATCAAACAGTGCTTTTTGCGTTTATGAGGTGGTCAGACCCATGTCTAATCGTTATGCGCTGAGTGTTTTTAGGTCAAGGGGCTTAATAGCAAATTGCGCAAAGTGAAAATAATTAACATATGGACACTCCCACAATGCTAAAATATTCAGGAACGCCGTATGCCATATGTGTGTGCGTTCAACACGGGCCGATATGCCTTTCATAATACGAATGTGCGCAGAGCGAGGGCAATTTATGTATTACCCCATTGTAAAACGCATCTTCAAAATCTAGGCCAAAGACTGTTATCTGTGGATGACACCATAAAAGTTACACTTGTTTGTTTACAATAGGGTCCACCCTTTTCAATTAATCGGAACATTTAGAGATGTATATACACTATATGAACAAAAACATGAAATCATCATAAAAGGAGGTAAAAAGGGAAAAGAAAAATATACAGAGGAAAATAAAATATGCAGTATATGTGTTCACAAAAGCCTGAGTAGACGATAAAATGGCCCCAAAATGATTTGAAAGTGAAATATCGTTCTTTAACTGCATGGGAAGCAGATCGAGAGCCATGTATTATGGCTGGCAGAGCAGAGAGACAATCAGCCACAAGTAAAAATGTCTGCTTCCTTAAAGGTCATAGTGACACAATTCTTAGCTCCTCTTTCCTCTGCTTCTGTTATTGGCTGCTGTGGGGAATTGTGACCTTTACTGAGCGTAACCTCTGCACACACACTCTAGTTACACACACAAACACACACACACACACACACACACACACACACACACACACACACACACACACACACACACACACACACACACACACACACACACACACACACACACATTCGCTATCATGGCAATCCCACATACAGGACATGATCTCAGGACCTAATTAGGTCTGCTCAGTATTGACGCGAGTTCTGGAAATCAAGAACTCAAAAACGTTGAGGTTTTCTAAAATGGCGAAAGTATAGGCAATCTGTGACATGCACTGCGAGCCTATATCGCCTATTTAAAAAAAATGGAGGGGTCCCCTGATATATTCAGCTATTAGTGTATATTTTCATCTTACACAACATTTCATTCCCATTGACAATGAATGGAAAATATTACGTCATAATGTGTCATGTGTGAGCAAATCGGCTTAGTGTATACTGTCTATTGTCGTCCTATACAAACATTAAAGGTTTCATGGCATTAAAAAACGTGAACTTTGAACATTCAGTGGATTTCATGTGGTATGAAGTTTTCTCTGGGGTTTGGAAGCCTTTTGAGCTGCAATGAAAACAGGCAAAACAGTGAAAACAGTGACATCTGCTGGCAAATCCCATTGACATAATATGGGATTTTCAGGCTGTGACATCACAAACAGGGAACAGGGAAATCAGAGCACTTGTTTGAGCCAGAAAACCCCCAGACCACAGAAGATCTACTCAATGTTAAAAGTTCAGGTTTTTTGGGTGCAATTGAGCTCAGCCACAGAAAACCTAAACAAATGAAGACAAATTACATTCCCATTGTCATTGAATTGGGGAATTTTACGTCATAGTGTCTGAGCAAAAAAGACATAGTGTCTATTTTATGTCTTGATGTTACAGTACGATGATACGGGTGTGATTCTTTTTAGAGTTGTTGTGCTTTATGAAGAGAGGAAAATATATGCTATATGCTCTGACTTACTGTGTCATACATTTGAAAGCATCTCTCTCTCTCTCTCTCTCTCTCTCTCTTCCCCCCCCCCCCCCCCCCCCCGAGAGACAGAGGTTTGTCAAATTTGAATTCGGCATTAGTTATGATCCATTCCGTCTCACTCTACGAAGCAGCATCAAGCCCCGTCAAGCCCCGTCAATATCGCAGACTAGAGAGCCAATATGTCCAGATAAAAGCTCACCCCCCCCCCCCCAGGGTAAACACATCAGAAAAAAATAACCTCCTCTCTAAGGCAATATCAAAACACAGACGGTATACTGTCTACACAGAATGTCAATGGATTGATGTAAATAGCTCATTGGAGTCTTTTTTTTAAAACCCTCACTGTAGGCCTATTGCTAGTGGTCAGGCAAACTTTTATCTAATTATCTAATGGGCTCTTCACTCCCTCTGCCAACCTGGGAAGAGCAACGGACTGACCTCATGCTTCCTCCAATGCAATAATAATGGCAACGAATTAGGCAATTACCCACTTTGGGTGTTGGCTAGATTGAGGACACTCCCTGATGAATGCACCTTTTAGTCCATATGAATGAATGAATGAATTTGATTTATATAGCACCTTTCCAAACATAAAGTTACAAAGTGCTTTACAGGTTAAAAAACAACAATCAAAAACAACATCAAGAACATCAGAAATAGCAAAGCATAGAATCATAACAACAAACATCAAGGAACACTAAATAAATATATACATACACATATGCCTACATACATATACACACATAAGTAAAACTGAAATTAAGAAAAGCATTTGACATACAGGTGTGTTTTTAAAAGATGTTTAAAAGCGGGCACAGTCTCTGCTTGCCTGAGAGCCAAGGGGGGGGGGGGCATTCCAGAGCGATGGTGCGCGTGCTGCAAAACCCCGGCCACCACGGGTGACAAGGTGAGTTCTGGGTGGGACAAGAAGGGCACAATCAGCAGATCTGAGTCTGCGCACCGGCCTGTGGGGTGTTAGCAAGTCTGTGATGTAGCTGGGGGCTAGTCCATGTATTGTATATCGAACACACCGAGTGCCACCCTCCTCCCGACCGCCGATAGGGGCGCGTAGTTGAAAGCCAATGGCAAAATAACAGCTTTTTATTAAACAACGCAGGATGCAGAAATTCTAATCGCTGGAGCTGCAACTAACTAACACCCGTGGGACAAATTGTGAGTACTTTATATTTGAATTCCGAATGTTTATATGGAAATTTTGTAAATGCAGCGAGCGCCAAAAACAGGATGCAGTTACTTCATGATTCTCGTATGAATACGAGAGTCATGAACCATGGCTAGACGCAGCCATGCAGGAATCGTTCGTGGCTGGCAGGGTCAGAGAAGCGTGGAGGTGTTGATGTATATTTTATACCATGAAAAATATGGTAAAAAAGCAGCTGGTTCTGTTTCATCTGACGTGAAAAAACACACCACCACGACCAGGCACCATCTGATGTATATTTTATACCATACAGAGGAGAAAATGTGCAAGGCAGACAGACGAGATTCGATGTTCCATGAGTTGTTTATTTCAACGAAGTACAGCTTACAGCATAGACAGACTCACGCCAGCCAGCAAAGTCTCCACACAAGGCTTGCGCCCCAACTGAACAAATGATTGTATTCTAGGTGACTACTTAAGCACTTCACATTGGCGTGGGGTGTCGACATTTATTGCATATGTAAAACCAAAGTCTTTGATCAACCCGTCTGTTTTCTTCATGTCAACAAACTCTTTTGTCATGCCAATAGCCACCGGAATTCGGCTCCAGGATATATCACCCTGAGAAGGCCGACACCCTAGGTGCTAATCACCAAAAATAGGTCTACTGTAGTAGGCTATGTAAATTGCAAAAGGCAGAAGGACACAAGAGCATGTAATATTGCAGAATTATGGAATCTCATATTCATCAGTGTCTTCATCAGTATGCAGCGCACATCTCTCCTCTGCGCACGGCGCGTATCGCCGTCGTCTATAGATGTTCAGATGGTCTGAAGTGAGTGAGTGCTTTCCCTGTTGCATCTCACTGATTCTCACAGCATCACGACTCCTCTCTCTCTCTCTCTCTCTCCATAATTTATAATTTATGAGCCCACGCAGCACCGTCCTCCCCGGGCGGCCGCCTCAATGGGTTGTTGCACGTTCCTCTTCTTTATACCCGCTGTGAGTAAACAGTAAACACAGCTTTTTTTGTTTCATGTCCTCTGCTCGGGCTCTGTCTATGAGGTGTCATTATGAAAACAGCGGATCCGTCTTATTGTGTGCAATATAGGCCTAATGTAATTTCGGATCGTATACTCTACTGTGTACACTAGACACAGTACACACGCACACACGAACATGCACCCAGAGTTCGTGTCGAGGTGTCCTTGAGCAAGACACTGAACCCCGAATTTCTCCTGATGTGCAGGTTGGTGCCTTGCATGGTTTCCTCCGCCATCGGTGTATGAATGCACAATGTACTCATATGTGTTGTAATATACAACATGCTGTGTACTGATACTTGGTACTTGTACGTGAATATGCAATGTACTTATATGTATGGTGCACTGCCTGAACCGTAACCTACTTTAGGGCTGTGTTAGGGCACGCTGAAGGCCGCGTGCTGCAGGCAGTAATTGTTATGTCTCAGTGGCACGTCATGAGGACACGAGGATCCAGAGCTATATATGTTTCTGTATGTGTGTAATAAACACAACCCTAACACAGCCCTAAAGTAGGTTACAGTTCAGGCAGTGCACCATACATATAAGTACATTGCATATTCACGTACAAGTACCAAGTATCAGTACACAGCATGTTGTATATTACAACAATATGTAAAGCACTTCTGATTCCGGCTTGTGGTTTCCTGCCAGATGACTACAAATCATTGACTACAACACGGCGAAAGTTACCATTCGCTCCCGACCGGATAATAAACCTGAAACAGAACGCTGCCCAGGCTAATTCAACCTAGTATTTTTTTCACAAGGCAATGCTGCGTGATGCAGCATTGCCTTGTGAAAGACCCCTTTGACCATTAAAGGGATATTTCACTTTGCTTGGCATGGAACTTCAACAAAAAACTGCAATCATCGAAGCTCACAGACTGCAGTCTTTTTGGAGCATTGCTAATGAGCATCACTAATGAAGAGATAGCGTGATGCATCGCGATGCATGCAAGCTCTGTAATTTACAGCGAGGAGAAACACAGACATTGATCAACGGTGTTACTGGCGTGACGACAAGTGCCCTGGCCTGCACTACCTGTGTGCACCATCGATCACTGTGACTGTTTTTCCTCTTCACTAGCCCCCACACGCACGCAGGCTGTCTAGGCAGAGACTGAAATCCTTCAGAGTAAAAGTAATATGAGGTATCCTTACTTTCCCTCTGTAGTCTCTCGAGACAGACAGTAAGCGTTTGTAAATTGTGAGCCAACTAACTGTTAGTTGGCTCACAATTTACAAACGCTTCCTGTCGCATCATTTGTCTGGTTTTATGCTCACTTTTATGCTCACTCTGACTAGCGGTGCGACTCTGCCTTTGCTCTGTGAATCTGCAATTTGGCACAGTAAGTGAAAAGCATACTCTGATCTTTATTCTGCATCTCCTTCCTTTATCTGTTTGTCTTAATAAATAGTCTTCTGTCTGTTTTAATACATGGGCCAATTGACTGTCCATTCATTCATTCATTCATATGTTGCAAAGTGAGGACTCTTGAGGGAATGCATGACTATCGGGCAGAAACCTGTATATCCAAAACGTACTTAATTTAAGTTACATTTCATTAAACTGAAATAAATAAATAAAAATAATAACCAGTTATCTTGTTAATGTAACCAGTAAGACGCCTGAGGTCGCAGATGTGACGCGGATGCGTGCACAGTTGCACGCACCCTCGTTGACGGCAGACTTGGCATGGGGGGTCAGATCAATATGGAATGAATTCTGTACTGGCCATATAACTTATATAAGGACCATGTATTGAGTGTACATAGGCTTTGATGAGGTCAGATCAACATAAGGAATGTCAGAACAGGTCAGCTCCATACAGTATATGGAGATCGATCTAAGGGTGGTAGTGGGGACAATCCATAGAGTATTAAAAGGATAGAGGCTGAACTGGCGTGAAGCTCCGACCCCTCCGCTATTCATGTCAGTGGAAGTTGCTCAGTGGCGTTTTGAAGCACCCGGAAGGCTGCCGGAAGGACCGTCTATTTATTTTTTCGCTGATTCAGCATTTGGACACCAACTTTTGGTGTCCAGATGCGGAAGTGCAGCTGGGCTTTAACATTGGGCGCTCGGTTGCACGGGGTTTCCTCGTCAAGAATCCACGAGTCCGCCTGCAGTCCTTCCTCTTACCACTAGGGCCCAGCGCTTCAACATTGGAGTGCCTAGCTGGCCCCTTGGGACAATCTCTTGAGTGTACAGGGTTTGATGAGGGCCCAGATGGGGCCGGGCCTTCATTTTCGGGCCTGTTGAGAACTGCACTAATAACTTTGGGGCAGGCCCGAGTTTGAAATTTGAATGGACAGGTATATGTCAAAAGGGAGACATTGAAGAGGAAGGATGAATGTGGAAGGATCAACATATGGAATGTCAGAATTTCAGGTTCTGAAATATATCCATATATGGAGATCTAAGGGTTTGAGGTTTGAGCTCAGATGTAGAGTTGCTGGCCAATAGTGATGACATATATGGGCTTAACTGTGACAGCAGGTCACATTTACCATGGCATCAGGGTCTCCACATCTCCATCCCTGATGATGTCACATGATGTCACAAGACCTGGGCACCATATATGGTGCCCATGCTCGATTCCATAGTTATCTGCAACCTTCGGTCTCAATAAACCGCACAAACGGGCATTGCAGGCAGTCATAGTAGTATTCAAATAAGACGTCAATTTATGGAAAGGGAAAGATAATTGTAAATACAAGGTTTCTGTGTGACAGCGACAATATCATGGTTTTGTTTGTATAATCCAATAATCATAACTGCAACATGATCGCCTTAATCAGGAATCTGTGCACAAACCTGCTAGTTTGCCTGTTAACATTATGTGCTTCAGGAACTTAAATGTCTGCTGGATCACAGCACTTTTCACAGAAGTGGAAGTATCTGCAGTTCCCTGCCTAATCACTTTACATTACCCACAATGGGAAATTATATCTTTAGCACCACCAGCTGCCCACTGTTGCCAACTTTATGATTATTATTTTATGTTTTGCCTTTGCTGCACTAAAGCTATATCTTAGGCACCTTGGTGTAAAGGTGGGGTTGTAACAGAGTACACTGAGCTAGCAGAGCCTGAGGCAGCAGCTGGCATTCCAGAGCCTATAGGTGCCCAGGCCGAGAAAGCCTGCGGTCACCCATGGTGACATGGTGATTAGTGGGAACATCCAGGAGAGCCTTGCCCGAGGATCTATACGGCTAACTTAGACGGTTCCAGCATTTCTGAAATATAGCTCTGGGCCTGGCCATGCAAGGTCTTTAAAAGTTGTCAGCAAATTCTTAAAATCAATTCTGTTCAACTCACTGGCAGCCAGTGAAGAGAGGCCAGGACATGTGTGATGTGGTCATGCGTTAGTTGGTCAATAATCTAGCTGCTGAATCCTGCACTAGTTGGAGATGGGGGATTTGCTGAGCCCAGAAAACAGAGAGTTGTAGTAATCTAGGCCTGAGTAGATGATAGCATGAATTACCATCTCCATAAAAAACACAATGTTTTTGCAATGTCTCTAAATTGGTAGAAACATGATCGTAGCCTACACCCTTGTTCACTTCCTGAACAAAAAGGATAGGTTGTAGACGAACACCATGCCTAGATTAGAAGCTATACACTTTTTTATTTTTATTGAAAATCTGCCAAAGAAGGATTACAGATTTTGCCTCATTAATCTGGAGGAAGTTATGGGATACATCCAGCACTTGAGATGTCCGGAGGACAAGTGAGAATCTGGGATATATTGTCTGTGCTGCCAGGTTTGAGAGGGATGTATAACTGAGGGAAGATTCACACTATGGTTCCCGGGTGCGTATACTCGGGACCGCTTGGCTGTGTGACTGCTGCGTACCGTTCCCGGGAGCGGATCACACAACCGTTCCCGGGCATGTGGAGGTAGTCTTGGGACCGATTTGAAGTGTACTCGGATATGGATCGCTGCAATGTGAAAGCCATCCGTACTAAAAGGCCAATGTGAATCATGGCCAGCGGCAGCGGGGACCTGACAGTCAGTCGTATTATGGAACAGTTTGAATCAATCAGACTCAGTGTGGATCTGTACTCGGAAGCGATAGAATCAAGGCCAATGTTAATCACGGCCTGCAGGGACCATGCAGGCAATCATATTCGGGACCAATTGTCATGGTCTGTGACTTCTGTGTCCGTGTTCTGTATCCCTGTTGTATTTTTCCCGTGTTCCTTTGTTTTTAGTTGGTGTTTTCCTGTGATTTTGAAGTGTTGTGTTTTTCCCTGTTTCTTAGTTCCAGTTTGAGTTTCACCTTTAACTTGTGTACCTTTTATTTTGTAGTATTGTTTTGTGCCTTCCTGTCTACCCCTGTAGTTCTGTACCTGCCTTGTCTAACCTGTATTGTGATTAGTCTTTCTTTTCCACCTGTGTCCTCTTAGTCCCCCAGCCAATCCCTGTCTTGATTTTGAGTTTTGTTTCACCTGTGGCTAGTTAGTCTGTGTCTATTTATACTCCCCTGTTTGTTCAGTTCCCTTGCTAGTTCGTCACTTTATGTCAGCAGTGTTCTCCTCGTGTATCCATGATTTAACGCCTAGTGTGTACTGTATGTACTTGTGGCAAGTTTTTTTTTTAAATAAAACCCTTGCATTGAAGCTCATCTGCCTGCGCCTATCTGTCTGTTATTGGGTCCTAAAGCTCCTGTCTTTGCACTGTGACCCCAGTTCGATTCAATCGGACTCAGTGTGAATCGCCCCTGAGACTCTTTTATTTTTTTATTTTTTTCCTGTCTGCAGTGGGAGAAAGCTCCGTGTTTTTTTTAGCATAGATATAAAACAATAATAACGCTGCCACTCAAGTGACTATAGTGGCCAATCACAGCGTGTCTTTTCCGGGACTCAATCCAAAGTAGCTTTATTGGCATGAGAAAACAAACATTTACATTGCCTCTGATTGATCTACAGTATGTCCGTTATGCACGCACGGAAGCTTGACAAGCTTCCGCTATGCTTCGCAAGGAATCTCTCAAAGCTTGTCTATCTAGTGCGTTTGGTCAGTCATGGTATATATACATACAGATGGTGCACGATTTTGACAATGGGTTCTCAGATTGGGGCCATGCAGCCCAACAGTGTGAATTCCCAAATCTTGGAGGAGCAGGAGCTCCATCTAGTGGCTGAAGGTGACCATTACAAATAACACAATGTCATCATTTTGAACTGAAGTGAATTATGTGGATTTGTAAGTGCTCTTAAATGCTTTCAACTTTAAAATAAAAAAATAAAATGTATGAAATTCTAAAAGATGTATGATCACATTTACAAATAAATAGTTGATTTCATGTAAAACATTCTGGGGTGGAACAAAGGTTACCTGGAGGGGAGAGAACAGATGGTGGAGGTGAAAGGAACACGTATAGATCATTCTAAACCACTTCACTTTTTTAACATTATTACTCTAATAAACCCCCAGGTGTGGTTATAATACACAAACATGTCTTCCCTGTGTAGTTTTTGGTTTCTTCCTGATGGCACTGTGCAAAAAGCATGGAATAAAGATGTGTATATTACAGGAAATTCCTGTTAAACTTTCCAACAAACTCCGGTAAACTCCCAAATTGTACCACCACCCCTGTATATTGAGGGTATGCGCATGACATCATCATCGAACCCGGAAGTTATGCAGGAACTACTGAGTAGCAAAAAAAAAACTTTCTGGCCTTGACAGCCCATACATCCAAACAGAATAGTCCTATTTGATTGCATTAAACTACGTTAAACAATGTTAAACTCACTTTTCCACTCACTTTGCCACTCAATTTGCCATTCACTTTATGCATGCGCATATACCCTCTATTACTGTATATACCTGCTAAACTTGAGGTTTACGGGCAAATCTAGTGCCCATAATTGCCCGTTAGCTTTACGAGCAAAACCGCCCCCCTGCAGTTCCAGCTTTGGCCAGTAAGGTATAGCACGGCTTCAACCTTTCCCTGTCGCTCTGGGGGCTTGGGTATACGTAAGGATTTCTTTTTTAAGCAAAATGATTTGAATGCACATGGCATGTTCCGGATTGCCCTGAGGGTAAAAAGAGCGAGTGAGAGGCACTCTTATCATCGTACATTATCGTGATGTAAAATATAGACACTATAAGCATATTTGCTCAGACACTATGACGTAAATTTGTCCATGCATTGTCAATGGGAATTTAATGTTTGTGTAGGACAAAAAATCACACCTATGTGAAGTGAGGGGCGCTAATATATTAACACAATTTCCGCCGCCATTAATTAATAGCGCATTGCCAAGGATTTATCGCGCGTAACACTTACTTTGAAGAGCCAAATATCTATCTGTAATCGCATGTTGCAATGACAAACTGCTGTGTGTGGTGTCATCACCGGTTGTTGTTTTCTCGGTCGGTGGAGGAGAAACTGCTATTTTTCAATAGCTAAAGTATAACATAATGCTTAAAACACATCAGTGTTGATTTCGTCGGCTAAAACTATGGCGAAAAATGTTCGTCGACTGCCGTTTTACACTGAGGAAAACGGAATGAAAACTGAATGAGAACTAAGCTATGATGACTAAAACTATGACAATTTGGTCAACTAATAAAAATTAGACTAAAATGTTAGGGACAAGAGAGAACTTAAAGACAAGTAATTTTATTCATGCATGGTTGCATGCTGAAAATAGCCGATCTACAAGCGCACAACACGTCGCAGCCAACAAAGTGTAAAATCTGCCATTCCAAGGCCTGCAAACTGCATTTTTGTCAACAAAAAAAACAACGGTGGATTCAGTGATATGGAATCGTATGATATTTAGTGGACTAAAACTAGACTAACGCTAAAACCTTTCAGATGACTAAAGTATGACTAAAACTAAATTAAGTTTTATTCCAAAGACTATAAGACTAAACAAAAATGTGCTGCCAAAATCAACACTGACATGCACGCATGCACGCACGCACGCACACATGCACACACGCACGCGTAGCCCTGGGGGGTCCAGTATAACTAGCTAATTCTAATTTGTTCCTACTCTCAGGTGTCTCGGGAAACATAACTGTGTGCTCGAGGTGAAACATACATATGAGTCATTACAACAAATGTTTTTCATCTTCATGGAGATGCCTTAAGGTCCAGTACATGTGTGTTCATAAAGTGAGACGACACACGCATCGCCACCGGTATGTATGTTCAACTTGCACAAAGTGTCATACTGTACACCCGCTCACACATCATTGTCTCCACCAGGCCATAGGCATGGGGAGAGAGTGGGCTGTATTTTGCGTGTCTTAAGTACCTGCAGGTCTTATTACTTAACTTAAGACCTGGAGGCGTGATCAATGCCATTTGGCTATTAAGACACGCAAAATACAGCCCAGTATGTTTTGTACTCCGTCCGTATGAGAGTCCGTCCGTGTGTGTGTGTTTGTCCGTCCACTCTGTCCGTCTGTTACCAGCTAATCTCCGGCACCGTTAACCCGGTCGATGCCACATTTTGCACACACACTCCCTGGATGACAACGATGAACCTCTGCCACAATTTTACACACCGGCCTGTTATAGCGCCACCAGGAGGCCGACCTTTGGAATTTTACTTACTCCTCCAGATTCTGTCCAAAAATCCCACAAATAATAATACACTATCTCTATAGTCATGTGTTCAAGACGGATCTGTCTGATATTTCATATTCCATCCTTTTTTTAATTTATATTTTTTGTCCCACGATTTTGTAACCCATTTTTCACCCCTGTGTCAATCATCCTTTGATGTGATCCTGGGCTCTACACACCCTCCGCCAACCTAGGGAGAGCAACGGACTTAACTCATGCTTCCTTCATGCTTGAGTGTCCAAGTTGCTCCTTTACACCTGGCAGGGGGGAGTTTCCCTGGTTGGACGTAGCGCGTGGAAGGAACACGTTATTCCAACCAGTTCCTTTCCCCTCCATCAGGCGTCATATTCCATCCTAATTGGCTAACATTGGCTTTCAAAGTTTGCAGGATTGGCCCGTTTTGAACAAAAGGTTTAGTTTACACCCATTACGATTATGATCTCTTGGCATAATAATGGCAACTGTTGAAACATTGACAGAGAATGGTGAGTGTGTAACTTATTTGTTTTACTAGTGAGGGGCGCTCTTATCATCTTACAACATCGAGGAGGGAATTCGGTATAGCTTGAATGATGATGTAAAACAAACATTAAATTATCTTTTTAATGGGATTCAATGTTTGTGTTAGTGACTAAACAAATTTAATTATTAATTCCTCTTCATTGTCAATGGCGTTTTTAAAAGAAACATTGACCTAAAAACAAACATTAAACCTGTTTACAGTGACGGGAAGAGGGGTGGGGGGGAGATTCAGATTTTATGGGGTCCAGTTTCGAATTGCAGCCGTCCGTAGGTGCCCTTTGAGAGCGGTTTTGAAGGAGTCAAGGGATTCACATGTCTTAACGACGTTGGTAGGGCGTATATCTATTCTTCGTCCGAGCATAGACATGGTAATGCCCCGCCTGCCTCTGATGCGCCTATACCGACACTACAGAATACCGTACAAGAGTATGACAGCTTGGCACGCGCAACAGTAACTTGTAACTTTCATTTTTGTAGAAGAGGCAAACTAACTTTGATTGAATGATTGATTGATTGAACACGTATTTTTATGATTTGATTTGGGTGTGTTCTAATTAAAGTGTTAGTGTTGATTATCGTGTATTAATCTAATTATAGTAAACTAATACTATTATACTAAAGAAGATAAAGATCAAGGGAAAAGAGACCTTTTTGCAGTGCAATAATGTTCCAAGTTTACACTGTACACGTTTATTTAATTAGTTTGCCTCTTCTACAAAACATAAAAGTTACTGTCGCGCGTGCCAAGCTGCCATAACCTCCTGGCAGACTATCCACCTCGGAGGGAAGTCTGGTAAGGCCGGCAGTGTCGGTAGGTCAATCAGAGGCAGGCGGGGCGTTACCATGTCTCTGCTCGGACGTAGAATAGATATTTCGGTGGCATAGGAGCGAAATGTTTGTCCTTTGTTTGTGCCGAATCTGGGTTGCACATGGTTTGTTGAACTCCCTCTGGTGTTGTGGGTGTTGACTTCGTTAACATTAGACATGGGTATCTTGGTGGTGTAGAGAATGTTGTGAACCAGACCCATTGCAAGATGCTGCACTCTGTCGTCGACCCTAAGCCATTCCAGCCTGTCTCATCCCTGTAGGCAGACTCATCCTCCTTGGAGATGAGCCCTAGCTGTGGTGTCATCCGCGGGAGGTCGGGGCCTCAGAGTCGCAGATATCCATTTATATACCGGTCATGAGTAAACATCCCCTTAGGTTTTGGTATATATCTTACATTTTGGGTTTTAATGATTATTTCAAAAGATATTGCCATATTGCACTTTTTTTCATTTTATAAATGATAACCTCATGATGCAATATTTGCAATGTGTCCCAATTCAAGAGATACATTATACTACAATTGTATGGCTATAATTTAACTACTCAGATATTGGGTGTGGTGCTGTCAAACACAGTGTTGTATAAGTGTATGCAAACTAGTACAGTAGTTCTCAAAAGCAGGACTGTTGTATAAGAGCGTGGTTTGAAGCAGGAACATAAGCTACATTCTGTACGTTCTGCTGTCACCTGACAACATGGCCAACCTCAGACTCCTGTGCGTCCTCATTGGTGAGTAGACTCTTTAGTCTGGCAGCCCGGGGTGTGGAGTGGGAAATTTGGTATATAGTTTTTTTCATTATATTATTATTGCCCTAATTGTCTATATAGGACTACATACATTCATGAATCCACTTGCTGACCAGCTGTCGGTATTCAGCAATTTGTTTTATAGGGGTTTATGTGTGACCAATGCCATTGACATCCATAAAAGTGTATTATGCTTTAAGTAGCATGTGACGTGTCAAACTAGGGGGTTTTCATGATTCTGAATCCATTCCAAGCATTAGTTTTGCAACAACAAAAAAAAACCCTATAAAATAAATTGCTCAATACCGACAGGCCGGTCAGCAAGTAGATTCATGAATGTATTTATTTTAGCAAAAACAAAACTATTACCAAATGTCCCACTTTAAACAAAAAACCTGTTGGCTGCCATTACTTCAAAGCTTATTTATAATGACATTATGACAGGACCATGTTTGATCAGTTTTCACTCAGCGATATGGAAAAACAAATATAAATTCAAAATGTCACAATGCAATTTAATCTTAATCGATTGATGACTGACCCTGAAACTATAAGGGTTTGTGACTATGTTGTATTTATTTGGATCATATAATGTTAATATTTGACACATCACTGTGTTGTGTATATTGTGTTTCAGTGTTGGCTGCTGTTTGCTGGGAGGCTAACTGCTATACGAGGAGTAAGTACTGTCAACCTTAATGATGTGTTGTATTATTACATACAAATCACAATCACTCAATACAAAGAGTAAAATACATAATTTGAATATAGATTCAGCAAATGTTCCATCTTGTAAAGGAAGTGTGTGTGTGTGTGTGTGTGTGTGTGTGTGTGTGTGTGTGTGTGTGTGTGTGTGTGTGTGTGTGTGTGTGTGTGTGTGTGTGTGTGTGTGTGTGTGTGTGTGTGCGTGTGCGCGTGTGCGTGTGTGTGTATAAAACTATTGGATTTGCCAGTTGTTTGGGAGTGTGGTAAATTCAACTTACAACTCAGTTGTGGTAAGATATTTGTTTATTCTATTTTTCTTAACAGATATTTTCTCAACAGATATAATAGCTTATATTATTATTTAAAAATACTATACTACTACTACTACTAATAATAATAATAATAATAATAATAATAATAATAATAATAATAAATGTCTTTTGATTTGATGGAAAAATCTAAGTGACTATAATGAGTATTTAACGTGAAATTGACTATAAGATGTATTTCAGTAAGTGACTATGAGACATATTTAACGTGAAGACATATTTAACGTGAAGTGTCTGTTGGGATGTTTTACTATTAGGATCTGTTCGTCGCATCGCCGAACCACAGGTCAAATATGCAAAGAGGTGGTGGTTTTTCGGGTGGCGGAAACCCCATTGGTATCATACACATACATGTGCAACACATGCATATGAATCTGCAAAACTGTAAGAATTCACACACACACACACACACACACACACACACACACACACACACACACACACACACACACGCACACACACACACACACACACACACACTGGGGGCTGGGGGGTTCTCCTCAGGCCCCACTTTGAGAGCCGCTAATCTGTATAACGAGCTTCTCCTGTTCCTCCTCTCAGGTGTGTCGGGAAACATACCTGTGTGCTCAAGGCGCATGAAATGAATCATTACAGCACATGTGTGTCTAAATGGAGATGCCTTAAGGTCCAGTACAAGTGTGTGACAGTGTGAATATATGAAAGGGAGACAGCACAGGCATCAGGTATGTATGTGCAACTTGCACAAAGTGTCAGTCTGTACACCCGCTCACACATCATTCATTCATCTAGAGAGAGAGAGAGATAGAGATATTATGGTTTTGAATTAATCAGTCCTTTTGTTTTTGCTTTATTGTTTTCAATTTAATTTTTGTGAAAAGGAGTAGTTTTAGTTTAGATGTTTATGTTGGTTTAACCTTTGTCTGTATTAGTTTTAGTTATAGTTAATGCAATCAGTTTAATATTATTTTATTGTATGGGATAGTTAGGGAAATATTTTGTAGATCTGCTATTTGCACTCTCTTTGAAGACTTTTGATCATTTTAGACAATAGTGCCTTATACTTACTTACTTACTGTATATTGTTATGTGTTACATTTTGGGGGCTAGTGGTAAGCGGCTATAGTGGTAAGCAAACATTTACTTTACACAATATTTGATCATATTTTCTATTACATTTGTAAACCTTTGCAATGCTTTATTTAGAAACCTTAGAAACTAAACAAAATAATGCAAACGATAAACCATTTCTGATCACATGAGCATTGGCACAACTGAGTGGTGAGGGTAACAAGACTACTCGCCCCGTTTCTGTTTTCCTCCCAGAATCTTCCCCAGTGAGGGGTGGGAGAGGCTGGACAGCAGATGGCTGGACTTTGAATTTCTCTAACTATAAACTTTCATGACAGCAGAACAGCCTATGTACAAATATAATTTATGAAAAGCTACTACAGTGAAGTCTGTTCACAGAAGTTGTTGTAGGATATGTGGGGATTATCTGACGAGGTACCATTTGAGGGGGCAAAACCTTACATATACTAAATAATACAAAATTGTTTATAGGTTCAATATAAGTCAAATAATATAGCCTTTCCACAGGAGTATCTTTTTATATTTTTCCAAAAAGAATACAAACAGCCAATAGCATATTACAAAGTTATCCCCCTCACTGGGGAAAATTCCGGGAGGAAAAACGGGCACGCACCGGGGCGAGTAGTCCAGTATTCGTGGTGAGCACAGTGAGCGATGGAACTATACTGTAGCCTAATTGTTAAAGGACCACTTCACCCCTTTTGCAACCAGATCTTATTTTAATGATGTTTGAGAGACAAGAAACACTTTCCTGGTGGTTTCTTTTGTGGGTAATTTGTGTTTTTAGATAATTCAGTATTTCAAAGTTTCCATGGATGATGTCATGGACCCTGGGCTCACTTCCTTCCTGGACTACAATTCCCATAATGCTTTATAAAAATATCAACTGTTGAGTCATTGACATAAAGCTGGTGAGTGTTGCTGTGTGTGAATGTGTCCATGTGCTTCTCCTACACAGCTCCTTGAGGAAGACCCTGGGAGGATCATCCTCCAGGCCACCCAGCATCACTGCATGTCATTAATAATACAAGACCATACTGATTGTAACATTAATCTGTGAGCATGAAATAAAAGTAATGTCATGCAACCTGCTTGCTTTTCATGGCGAACGTCCGTTATAATGGCACGTGCAATCATGCATTAGAATTTATTTTGAACTCTCTATAGTACAAGCAAAAGTGAAATGATAACTTGGGGGGGGGGGGGTTCAATCCATGTATTCACCTATAAGAACAATTATAATGGTGAAGATGATCCAGATGCTATTAGATGCTAACTCTAATATATTAAAGTCTAACTCCTGTTGCTATGATTAGGTGATGTAATGATGATATAAAACAAACGGTGTCAAAACAAACATTGAATTATCTTTTTAATGGGATTTAATGTTTGTGTTAGTGACTAAACAAACATTAATTTCTCTTCATTGTCAATGGCGTTTTTAAAAGAAACATTGACCTAAAAACAAACATTAAACCTGTAAATAGGAAGGGCTGGCGCCCCTCAAAACAGTGACGGGAAGAGGGGTGGGGGGGAGATTCAGATTTTATGGGGTCCAGTTTCGAATTGCAGCTGTCCTTATATGTGCCCTTTGAGAGCGGTTTTGAAGGAGTCAAGGGATTCACATGTCTTAACGACGTTGGTAGGGCGTATATCTATTCTTCGTCCTAGCATAGACATGGTAATGCCCCGCCTGCCTCTGATGCGCCTACCGACACTACAGAATACCGTACAAGAGTATGACAGCTTGGCACGCGCAACAGTAACTTGTAACTTTCATTTTTGTAGAAGAGGCAAACTAACTTTGATTGAATGATTGATTGATTGAACACATATTTGTATGATTTGATTTGGGTGTGTTCTAAATTAAAGTGTTAGTGTTGATTATCGTGTATTGATCTAATTATAGTAAACTAATACTAATATACTAAAAAAGATAAAGATCAAGGGAAAAGAGACCTTTTTACAGTGCAATAATGTTTCAAGTTTACACTGTACACATGTAAAATAAACGGCATAAACAATATATTAGTTTGCCTCTTTTACATTCATCATTCTCTTGTATTATATCGTAGCCTACTTGTATGATTTATTTCCCACCACGGACGGAGTAACCTCTTTGCGGACTATCCACCTCGGAGGGAAGTCTGGTAAGGCCGGCAGTGTCGGTAGGCCAATCAGAGGCAGACGGGGCGTTACCATGTCTATGCTCGGACGTACTGTAGAATAGATATACGCGTTGGTAGGGCGTTCCACATTTCGGTGGCATAGGAGCGAAATGTTTGTCCTTTGTTCGTGCTGAATCTGGGTTGCACATGGTTTGTTGGACTCCCTCTGGTGTTGTGGGTGTGGACTTCGTTGATAGAAGTATTAATTTAGACACATGGGTATCTTGGTGGTGTAGAGAATGTTGTGAACCAGACCCATTGCAAGATGCTGTACTCTGTCGTCAACCTAGCCCCTCTCGGGACCCTACATAAAGCTTTTCTGAAATGTTGATGAGTTTTATGTTGGGTCCCTGGTCAGACCTATATTTTCGTATGGAAATTCCGGTACGCGGATGTAGAAATTCTCTCTAAAATAGGATCAAATAGGAAGTGACGGCATTATTTTCCTCGAGTTATTCTGAATTCGGTAACTTTAAGTAGCTATACATCCCGCTGCGAATATCTCCTGTGGCGCGGAAGCCGTTAAGTATTTTTAATCTTTGTTTGACCGATTTGGTCGCTTTATTTCTTCTTGTTTGTTTACCGTTTATTGTACCGCCTCCCGGTGTGCGGTTGGCTTGTGAGGCTACGTCCCTGCCTCTGATCTGCTGTGTCATAGCTATAGCGCCACTAGCTAGCCAGATAGGCGGTACAATGAGGTGTCAATAAACAAGGAAGGAAGAGAAGAATCCAAGCTTCCAAATCGGGCAAACATATATTAAAAATACTTAACGGCTTCCGCGCCACAGGAGATATTCGCAGCGGCATGTATGGGTACTTATACTTTACATATTCAGAAAGCCTCACACGGAAACATTTCGTCATAGAGCGCGGAGAGGCGCTAAACATGGAGTAAATGTTTTAAACAGGTGGCATGGTAGTAGTGCAACAGGACCCAATGCACTGGGTCTAACAAATGTCAGAAACTTCAGTAGCATTGGGTTCTGCTTGGAGGGCTATCGTCAACCCTAAGCCATTCCAGCCTGTCCAGCTGCACAACCTCATCCCTGTAGGCAGACTCATCCCCCTTGGAGATGAGCCCTACTGTGGTGTCATCCACAAACTTATCTACTTGGCGGTCGGGCGCCTCGATCAAAGTCACAGATATCCATTTGTACCGGTCGTGAGTAAACACCCCCTTATGTTTTGGTATATTGGTTTTTAATGATTATTTCAAAAGATATTGCCATATTGCACATTCTACAAATCATTTCCTCATGATGCAATATTTGCAATCTGTCCCAATTCAAGAGATACTTTATACTTTATGGCTATAATTTAACTACTCAGATATTGGGTGTGTGGTGCTGTCAAACACAGTGTTGTATAAGTGTATGCAAACTAGTAGGCCTACAGTTGTTCTCAAAAGCAGGACTATTGTATATAAGAGCGTGGTTTGAAGCAGGAACGTAGGCTACATCAGTTCTGCTGTCATCTAACAACATGGCCAACCTCAGACTCCTGTGCGTCCTCATCGGTGAGTAGACACTTTAGTCCGGCAGCTGGGGGTGTGGAGTGGGACATTTGGTATATAGTTTTTTTTTCCATTATTATTATTATTGCCCTAATTGTCTATTCATGAATCCACTTGCTGACCAGCTGTCGTTATTGAGCAATTTGTTTTATAGGGGTTTATGTGTGACCATACCATTGACATCCTATATAAGGCAAAAATGACAAAATTGTATTATGCTTAAGTACCATGTGACGTGTCAAACTAGGGGGTTTTCATGATTCTGAATCCATTCCAAGCATTAGTTTTGGACAAAAAATACCCTATAAAATAAATTGCTCAATACCGACAGCCGGTCAGCAAGTGGATTCATGCATGTATGTATAGACAATATTTTAGGCAAAAAAAGAAAAAAAAATAGCAAATGTCCCACTTTAAACAAAAGAGAAGGCTGCAGGATTACATCAAAGCTTATTTACAATGACATTATGACAGGACCATGTTTGATCAGTTTTCACTCAACGATGTGGAAAAACAAAATGTCACAATGCAATTGATCTTAATCGATTGATGACTGACCCTGAAACTATAAGGGTTTGTGACTATGTTGTATTTATTTGGATCATATAATGTTAATATTTGACACATCACTGTGTTGTGTATATTGTGTTTCAGTGTTGGCTGCTGTTTGCTGGGAGGCTAACTGCTATAGGAGGAGTAAGTACTGTCGACCTTAATGATGTGTTGTATTTATTACATACAAATTACAATCACTCAATACAAAGAGTAAAATACATCATTTGAATATAGATTCAGCAAATGTTCCATCTTGTAAAGGAAGTGTGTGTGTGTGTGTGTGTGTGTGTGTGTGTGTGTGTGTGTGTGTGTGTGTGTGTGTGTGTGTGTGTGTGTGTGTGTGTGTGTGTGTGTGTGTGTGTGTGTGTGTGTGCGCGCACGTTTTGGTAAAACTATTGGATTTGCCAGTTGTTTGGGGGTGTGGCAAATTCAACTTACAACTCAGTTGTGGTAAGATATTTGTTTATTCTATTTTTTTCAACAGATATTTTCTGAACAGACATAATAGCCTATATTATTTTATTATTTCAAAATACAAATAATAATATTAAATATAATATTAATAATAATAAATGTCTTTTGATTTGATGGAAAAATCTAAGTGACTATAATGAGCATTTAGACGTGAAATTGACTAAGATGTATTTCATGTCAAATGTTTTATGGAGTAAAGTTAAGTGACTATAAGACATATTTAACGTGAAGTGTCTGTTGGGATGTTTTACTATTAGGATCTGTTCGTCGCATCGCCGAACCACAGGTCAAATATGCAAAGAGGTGGTGGTTTTTCGGGTGGCGGAAACCCCATTGGTATCATACACATACATGTGCAACACGTGCATATGAATCTGCAAAACTGTAAGAATTCACACACACACACACACACACACACACACACACACACACACACACACACACACACACACACACACACACACACACACACAATCGTAGCCCTGGGGGGGTCCTCCTCAGGCCCCACTTTGAGAGCTGCTAATCTGTATAACGAGCTTCTCCTGTTCCTCCTCTCAGGTGTGTCGGGAAACATAACTGTGTGCTCGAGGCGCAAGAAATGAGTCATCATTACAGCACATGTGTTCATTCATGGAGATGCCTTAAGGTCCAGTACAAGTGTGTGACAGTGTGAATATATGAAAGGGAGACAGCACAGGCATCGGGTATGTATGAGCAACTTGCACAAAGATTTTAAAATGATATAGTTTTTGTGAAAAGGAGCCGTTTTAGTTTAGATGTTTTATGTTGCTTTTACTTTTGTCTGTATTACTTTTAGTTTTGTTTTTGTTGTAATCATTTTAATATTGTTTTATTTTATGGGATATTTTACAAGCTGAATAACAGTAGCACAAATAGGCGATTTATAAAGTCACAGCGTGCCGCATATATGCAGTGTGATGTGATTTTGTAGATCTGCTACTTTCACTAGACTTCAATAATTTTAGACAAACAGTGCCCTACTTAAATACTTACTTACTTACTGTATATTGTATGTGCATTTTAGCTTATTTTATAACCCTCGATGGAACCGCCTAGTGGTAAAAAAACATTTATTTACAATATTTGCATTTATTTTTATTACATTTGTAAAGCTTTTCAATGCTTTATTTAGGCAGTCCAGCATAGAGATATCTGTGAAACCTTAGAAACTAAACAAGATAATCACATGAGGAATGGCGAAACATATTCCAGGCAGTAGCCTATACCAGGGAGTCTGTGGGTACCTTTAGGGCGGTCTGAATTGACCCATGCAAGTCTGCAACTCTGACAGGATACAAATGGAACCAAATGAACCATGACCGGTCCATTTGGTTCAATTTGTATACTGTCAAGGCAAAGGGGGATACCTTGAAATGTAATGGTTTGATAAAACAGTGGCCTATTTCATGCTCTCTCTGAAAAAAATATCAACTGTTGAATCATTGACATAAAGCTGGTGAGTGTTGCTGTGTGTGAATGTGTCCATGTGCTTCTCCTACACAGCTCCTTGAGGAAGACCCTGGGAGGATCAGCCTCCAGGCCACCCAGCATCACTGTCATTAATAATACAAGACTATACTGTCTGTAACATTAATCTGTGGGTCTCAAATAAAAGTCATGTCATGCAACCTGCTTGCTTTTCATGGTGAACATGCTGGAGAGCAAAATACACATTATAATGGCACGTGCAATCCTTCATTTGAATTTATTTTCAACTCTCTATTCCCGTCAATACACAGTGACAGGCAATTTACATAACATTGAAAGGAATGTTATACATTATTGGAGAAGGAGAGAATGTCCGCACACTGTTGAGTAGCTCCCACTGGAATTGTATGTAATAATAAAGGATGACAACGTTTCGACCCCTTGTGGTATTACAGATATACAGATAGGGGCATGTTTTAACAATGAACAAGCCGCTGTTTGCAATGATGATAAATACCATGACACACCTCCCACATCTATGAAGTCAGGCTGAGTAGTGTCAAGCCAAGAACACACAGAATAAATACAATTTACTAGAGGCACTTAAGGCCAACTGTTGGTTGTATGTATAAATATCAAGGGTAAGGTGATACAGACTGAGTTACAGAACAACTGATAAATTAACTGTTACCAAACATAACACAGCAAAAAATAATAAGTAGTATACGATACCGTGCCATTACAGTACAAAATAAAATAGGACACAGCATATGGACATAATAAGAAAACACTACTGTATATACACACAATTACAAGAGTAAATATTACCATTACATGTTCCACTACTTTTGTTGTTTATCTTATCAAATGCCCCTGTGGGCTAGCCTACATTGGCAAAACCAGTAGGGCCCTACGCACACGCATAAGTGAACATAGAAGTAACATTAGATGTGGAGATGTGCGCTCCCCTGTGGCCTGTGGTAGACCATTTTAACAAAATGGGACACAATATTTCTTCCCTACGTTAGGGTATTGAAAAAGTGGAGATGTTCAGGTGTGGTGATCACAACTGCCTTCTACTCCAACGTGAAGCTTACTATCTATATTGGGCTCCAATTTCGTTGCTTCCATTACCCGAGACGTGGCCCGCAATTCAGCCACTGCCCGAAAATTACCAATAGTAACTTGCTATGTCCCTTAATGCTATTTTGGTCAAGCGTCACTCGCTATCTTTTTTGCCGACACCGGTATTTGCGCCTAGAGGTGTGGTCATGGCCGTGTTGGCACGCTTTCCCCTAAATTGCTATTTTGGTCACACACATTTGGCAAGGCGCATAGTGTAGAGTTTAAAACCACCCGTAACTTATACCCATAAGCCGTGAAAGATTTGCATGGAGATGTCCTTGGAGTAAGGCTGCGTCATCTCTCCTTATTCTCCTATACGCATCTCTCTTTTTGTTCAGCACCCGAAAGTTTATTAGAGATGTTCGTATTTTCCTTTGTATTCCGTTTCTATGTTATACATTATTCACATAATATGGTAAAATAGCACAAGCAGCATATCCAATGATCCATGTATCAATTTGTCACAATTTGAAAGGTGTATAACTGTGTAGTTTTAGGTGACTATGCAAATCTCTGCTTAGATCTTCTAAAAGAGACCGGGTGATCTATTTGGGAAGGCCAGTCCCTCGCTATATATCATCATAGCCTCAGATTTGGTTGTATATTAACCCATTCGGGACAGGAAGCTCTTTTGGTGTTTAAAGATGGAGTGACACATTTTTTGTATTTTTCCAGTTTTTCATGTGTCTATAAGGTGACAGTACTTAATTAAACACCCTGGAGACGTTTTGTACATTTTAGGATTAGGGTTAGAGGGGATGGAACCACCTAGTGGTAAGCAAACATTTACTTTACACAATATTTGAACATATTTTTTATTACATTTGTAAATATTTGTAATGCTTTATTTATACAGTCCAGCATATAGAGAGATCTGTGAAACCTATAGAAACTAAACAAGAACATCCAAAAATAAACCATTTCTGATCACAATAGGAATGGCAAACCATATTCTGTGGGTACCTTTAGGGCGGTCTGAATTGACCCATGCAAGTCTGCAACTCAGTGGCTGCAGTTCAATGTCATGCAGCCACACTCTCGTCTCAGGTCCCACATCAAAGAGGCTGCAGAGGGGAGACAGGTGACAGACATACCAATGCAACTTCAGTGTCAATAAATACAAATAAACATTTAAAACTCTTTCAACCATTGTGTTAATTACAAAAAATGTCAAGTGTACAATATATATAAAACCGTTACTTCCAGTCCAGCTGTTTGTGGTCTATTTGCAAGGTCCTTGATATTGTCTAAGGGCACGGGCTGCCCCGTGACAGATCCCATCTCTCACACGTTACAATTCTGGAAATTCCTGGAATAGTGGAATACAACAGGAAAAAAGGTTTCAGCACCACGGAGAGCGCTCTCCGCACTGACAAGGTGCAGCGGACAGATAGACTGATGATCCACAAACAGCATTTTTGCAAGTTGGAACACTGAGGACTCCTTAGCAATCTCTTCTTTAAAACAGACCCTGATTGACAGTGTTGAGTGGGAAAGTCATTTGCTAGGTCCCTGTTGTATAGTGGTCAGATAGACGTTTTGCCTTTTCATATAGCTCATTGTCGCCTGCATGCTAGAGGGTCATGGGGTGCAGAGCCTCAAACATGAGAGAGGTCTCGCGCATACTAATGAATCTTTGGGACAGCTGGTTGATTATGTCCAGATTGGCATTGAAAATATTAACTCTGAAATAGCTTCTACTTCAACAGGAGAACAGGAGCGCCACCAACAGGTGGATTTTTGAAAATGACTCAAATCATGAAGGCAGTGTGCAATTCACGTGGAATCTTTCACAGACTTTCATACTAGGCTGAGGAATATATCCCACCCTTTTCGTATTGGCCAGTTACAGCGCTACCAACAGGTGGATGATGGATCTGTTGTTGTTGTTCTTGTTGTAGTAACGACCCAGAACACTCAAACAACAGAGGCTGATGACCCCCCTTGGGCCCCCTCAACTCTCACTATAACTAGACACTTTACCTCCTCCCCCCCCCCCCCCCCCTCTATCTCTCTCTGTTTAAAAGTACAGGAAAAATCTCAAAGTACAGGTGAAAATATAGTACAGGTAAAAATCTCTCTCTCTCTCTCTCTCTCTCTATCTCTGAGACGGCTCGCCCCAAGCCGTGGATATACACGGCTTGGGATTACCGTGGATATACACGGCTTGGGATTACCGTGGATATACACGGCTTGGCAAGCCGTGGATCTACAAGCTCCAAGTGTTGCTACACATGGAGCGCGTTGTGAGCTTGCAGATCGTCGGTGCCCCACTCACCATGAATCCAAGCAGAGGTCCTCACAAGTATAGGTAAAACACTGCCACTGCCATGAGTGCTCAGTGCAATGGCCCGTTGCAAAGAAGTTGAGATTTTACTTACGATATTCAGATAATCTTCAACCAATTGTTATAATTCGTGGTATATATTCTGTGAAGTTTATATTTTCATTGGGTGTACAAGTCATGTTTTTAATATGCCATTATCAAATGATATAGAGAGGTGGTAGGGTAGTGCCCAAGCCCTGTTAGCCATGCAGCCTATATGATCTGTGGTGCACTGTTGTCTGCAATTGGCGGCGGCGCCGTGGCTGCTGCCGCTGCCGGTGAATGCACTCACTGCTTCTGTAAATGAGGCTGGTCAAGGTCTCAGGTTCCAACTCCGATATTTTAGATTTTTCCTCCTGGACCACCCTGGGGTTTAAGAGGTTTGAAACACTCAGATTTCCTGTAATGACAGTAATTACTAATTGCAAACCGTCTTCCTCATACGGCCATGAGACTCGCCACTGCCAGGCATAAACTCTCCATGGTCACGGTGCGTCAGGACATAATCATCAGCGAGTGCTGCCGTGTCCGATGCATTGCGTGCCTTCTGCTCACTACTCAAACCGAATTCTTAAACTGCTCCAAAATCATCAAATCACATAGCTCATCAAAATCAGTTACCTCCGCGGCGTTGCACCAGCGGGTAAAACTAGTCGTCAAATCACGTGCAAATTCCAAATGACTCATGTCTTTTCCAAAATCTAAAGCGCTGTCGATATGCCTCTGCATGGGACGCACTCGTACGACTTTAGCACAGCGGCCTTAAAGGGGTTGTGACATTAAAAAAAAGGTTTTGGAATTGTTCTAATTTTTTTTTGGTTTTCTAAGCTCAATTGCACCCAAAAAACCTGAACTTTTAACATTCAGTAGACTTTCTGTGGTCTGAGATTTTCTGGCTCAAACAGGTGCTCTGATTTGCCGGCAGTTTGTGATGCAAGAGCCTGCAAATCCCATATATGTCAATGGGATTTGTCGGCAGATGTCACTGTTTTCACTGTCTTGCCTGTTTTCATTGTAGCTCAAAAGGCTTCCAAACCCCAAAGAAAACTCCAGACCACAGAAAATCCACTGAATGTTCAAAGTTCAGGATTTTGGGGTGTAATTGAGGTCATAAAACCTAAAAGAAAAACGAAAAATAAAGAAAAATAAATGTCATAAAACCTTTAACAAGACCATAATTCTGGCTGTTAGTGACAGTCATCGCTGAAAAAACCTCCTGTGCACGCAGTCAGGCCATCTACGTGTAGTGGGTTGAGCTTTTCCAATCAAAATGTGAGACCCCAATTACCCATATTCAGGACAGCTGATACACCTGGCTGCTCACTGAATAAGAGGGAGCCACACCCAGCTATCAGAGTAGCTGGCTGGCTTGTTATGTTTGCCTGGTGGTGTGTTGGGGTCGTATGTGCAAGAGAATGTCATTGACGGTATGTAAGGTCTCCATGTGTTGGTGTAATTGTAAAGTTATGAGCAAAATCTAAGTGTCTTATTCTACAGGCATCTGACAGTGGGAATCCCACCCTGGGATAGGCTGCTGTGTGTTGGTACAGTTGGTACTGTTCAACCAAGGCATCCAGATCTGTCCCCATGTCATGTCATCTGCCCTCATTTGCCTCGCAAGTGGAGGCATTGCCCTGGGCCGTGGGCACGTCTGCCGTCGTTTGCTTCGCAAGCGGAGGCATTGTCCTGTGCTGTGGGCACATCTGCCCAATATGTGTTTGAACCGTTTAACAGAGGTAAGGCAGTTCTGCTATACTAGACTATAGTTTGATTTCAGTTAATCATGTCCAGGTATTAATGGTATCCTTTTGTTTGTATTAGGAGAACTGAATCCAGTCTGCCTTGCCTCTGCTGTTTTTGTCCTTAATTTGGTTTTGTTTTGTTTAGTTTAAGTTTATTTTCTTTTGTGCAAACCAGCTCACTCTAGCAGTTTATGAATATAGAATATATATATTAGGGCCGGGACTAATTGCGATTAATTACGATTAATTAACTACAGAAAAATGTATGCATTAAACAAATTAACGCATTTTAATCGCACTATTTTTTTCACCGCGGAACGTTGTCACTGGACAGTTTTCAGACGGACCTGCGCACCAAGTTCCGTGTCCTCAGACAATAACACCACCAGAAACCGCAGACAGTTCACCAGACTGGGGGAAGCCGCTGAGATCACTTTGCTTGTCCCCGTGGATTGGAAATGGGTGGTAGCGTGGATTACAGCACAGTTGTGTGCAATTATTCAATAAAGAATGATTACCCCTATTACTACAAAAACAATGTTTTATTGCTTAAACTTATGTATTCACTATTCATTGATTCACTAGTATACCAAAATCCATTTGAAAAAATTGCTTTCTCACTGTTCTCGGGTCAAATAATGATATGCGATTAAAAAAGCCTCTGATTAATTAGATTATTTTTTTTAATCGAGTCCCAGCTCTAATATATATTATAGTATTAGGCTCTGGCTATACCAGCATTGCCTGTAGCTGGGAGGGCTAGGGTTGTAGCCCCGACAGGTGTTGGGTCACGTGGTACTAGAGGCTGTATGGGGATTTTACTTGCATGTTATACTTTTATACTGTGGCTTGCCTTTTATTGTGAAACCAGTGTTGTGTGTGTGTGTGTGTGTGTGTGTGTGTATATAACTCCTTTTCTGTTTTCTTGCAGTGCGAACGTGTTTGAAGTGTGCGTCCTTGGTGGCGGTGATTCTTTCCCCTCACTCCCTCACTCCCTGCCTTCCCCCTGTCAGTAAGGACACCCCTGGTACCCCCGGCTACTGGTATTTATTGTAGGTTATTGCCATTTTAGACCCCTTTCGATATTGATTATGATTAAAGTCTCTTTTAATTAACCTTTTGTATTCAACATAATAAAACAATATATATTTCAAACTGCTCCCCTTCTCTTCATTCACTTTGCCCAGTGGGCTTGTGTTTTATATTCTCTGGGTGAAATTCCCATTGTGGCGTAGTCTGGTTCTGTTTCCGGGCCTTAGCGCCCAGGTTACATACGCACGTCGGCCACACGCTCAAACATGGCAAAAAATGCCTCGGGATCACGTTCTGAAAACTTGGGCACCAGACGTAGATTTCCATTAATATCAAAACCCCCTGCGGACTCTGCAGGTTCTGTAGTAGATACTTGTGCAGCAACTGAAATCTTCCTCCCTTATCAAGTCCAGCCTGTTCTGCTCTACTTGACATTTCATTTTTTCAATTGCATATTGCGTCTCAGTGGCGTCAGCCGTCATTTTAGCCTGCAACATCATTAACTCTTTTTGTTGTTCGAAAGTTAAACCTGTCCCTGACATCATTACTGTAGGCACCGCCGATGCGGCGTTTAACGGAGGAGACACCTTCTCTGGCTCTGCAAACTCCTTCTCTTCAAACAAATGGTGCCTCAACACCCCTTGTACGGATTCCTTTGTCGTCTTGTCGTTTGAATCAAGTTTAATTCTATAATGGTCTGCTATTTTAATTAGTTGATCTTTGGTGCATTGCATTGGTGCATTGCATTAACAGCTCTTCAGAAGGACAAGCCATAAATGCCTCTAGCGTAGGCCTATAACCATCCTGGCTATGTGCGCTCAGAAAGTCCCCCAGCTGGTTAAAACCAGTAAGCACAAAACGTAATCAAATTAAAATTGCAAAATAACCCAAACTCTTAACAGATTCAAATTATCAAACAAATAAACTGCATCCCCCAAAGTCTGAGCACACAAGCGTGTACGCTGAAGTAAACATCGCTTTATTGTGTGTTATATTATAACACACAATATAGGGAACCGTCACAATTATAATAATGGCTGATGATTGGGGTGGAAAAAAATCGTGGCAATCCAACTTTAAGCATTATGTCATACTTTAGCTATTGAAATAGCTATATATTATATAGCTATATATTAGTTATATATATTTTTTTTATCATGAAAATGTTGCGCAAACAGTGGCTTGTTCATTGTTAAAACATGCCCCTATCTGTATACCCACAAGGGGTCGAAAGTTGTCATCCTTTATTATTAAATACAATTCCAGTGGGAGCTACTCAACACTGTGTGGACATTCTCTCCTTCTCCAATAATGTATAACATTGCTTTCAATGTTATGTAAATTGCCTGTCACTGTGTATTGACGGAAATAGAGTTGAAAATAAATTAAAATGCACGATTGCCACGTGCCATTATAATGTGTATTTTGTGAATTCTTACACTTTTGCAGATTCAGATGCAGGTGTTGTACATTTATGTGTTTTATACCATGTGGGGGAACCCCACCTCAAAAACCACAACCTCTTTGCGTATGTAACCTTTGTGGACTCGATGTCTTATATAGTCACTTAACTTTACTCCATCAAACATTTGACATGATCTATTAGGAAAATATCTGTTAAGAAAAATAAAACAAGAAAATATCTTACCACAATCGAGGAATAACTTGAATTGATCACACCCCTCTTCAGCTGGCAAATCCAATAGTTTTACCGAAACACACACACACACACACACACACACACACACACACGCTTCCTTTACAAGATGGAGCATTTGCTAAATCTATATTCAAATTATTTAATCATATTACTCTTTGTATTAACTATTAAGTGATAGTAATTTATATGCAATAAATACAACACAGTACTTACTCTCCTCCTTGATGCAGTTAGCCTCAAAGGAAACAGCAGCCAACACTGAAACATAATAATATACACATCACAGTGATGAATTAAATATTAACAATATATGATCCAAATAAATACAAATAGTCACAAACCCTTATAGTTTCAGGGTCAGTCATCAATCGATTAAGTTGCATGGTGACATTTTGAAGATAATTAGTTTTTCCACATCGCTGAGTGAAAACTGATCAAACATGGTCCTGTCATAATGTCATTGTAAATAAGCTTTGATGTAATCCTGCAGCCTTCTCTTTTGTTTAAAGTGGGAAATTTGGTAAATAGGTATTTTTTTTATTGGCCTAAATATTGTCTATATACATACATTCATTAATCTACTTTCTGACCGGCTGTCGGAATTGAGCAATTTATTTTTAGGGCTTTATATGTGACCATAACATTAACATCCTATAAGGCAAGGCAAGACCTTCAAAATGTCATTATGCTTTATGTAGCATGTGACACTAGGGGGTTTTCATGATGAATCCATTCCAAGCATTAGTTTTGCACCAAAAAACACTCCATGGGCTACAAACGGCCATATAGCCACTTGCCCAAAATGTGCCCAAAATGTGCTGACCTCATCACATTTTGTTATGACAAAATTTAGCCCAAGGATTGTTTTTTTTTGTGCAAAACTAATGCTTGGAATGGATTCAGAATCATGAAAACCCCCTAGTTTGACACGTCACAATTTGCTACTTAAAGCATATTTACAATTTTGTCATTTTTGACATTTTTGCCTTAGGATATATAGGATGTTAATGGAATGGTCACATAACCCCTATAAAAAACAAATTGCTCAATCCCGACAGCCGGTCAGCAAGTGGATTCATGAATGTAATATTTTAGGGTAATTATACTAATACTACTAATACTAATACTAATACTAATATTAATAATACAATATACTAATTTTTTAATGTTTTTTATTCAACTTTCAGCATGATCACTGGTTTTAAAAGGCGGGTGCCATTAAAAACACTGAATTATTTTGGCGATCACAAATATAAAACTTCAAATCTAAAATGCAATAGCCTATCTAAGAATCCAAATGGTGTAAAACTTAAATCTAAAATCCACTATCATGTAAAAGTCCGCACATATATGGGATTGGTGATTTTCTGTATCTCTCAGTTCTGCATGATGGGGTGTCCAAGTCGTCTCCATTCCTAGTTTGACGTCCAAATGTCCCACTCCACACCCCCAGCTGCCAGACTAAAGAGTCTACTCACCAATGAGGACACACAGGAGTCTGAGGTTGGCCATGTTGTCAGGTGACAGCAGAACCGATGTACGTTCCTGCTTCAAACCACGCTCTTATACAGTCCTGCTTATGAGAACTACTAGTTTATATACACTTATATAAACCTGTGTTTGACAGCACCACACCCAATATTAGTATATATAGTAGTATTAGTAGCCTAAAGTAGTAATTATGTATACAATTGTGGCATAATGTATCTCTTGAATTGAGACAGATTGCAAATATTGCAAATATTGCAAATATTGCATCATGATTGAAATATTGCATCATCATAGGGCTCATCTCCACGGGGATGAGTCTGTCTATACATGACAGGCTGAGAGAACATCTTGCAATGGGTCTGGTCCACAAGATTCGCTACACCATCATGATACCCATGTGTCTAAATACTTCCTTCATGTCAACGAAGTCCAACACCCGCAACACCAGCGGGAGTTCAACAAACCATGTGCAACCCAGATTCGGCACAAACAAATGACATCCCTTTTATGATGATTTCCTGTTTGGCTATATAGAAGTGTATATTTGTACGTCTCAAAATGTTCTGATGAATTGAAAATGGTGGACCGTATTCAAGTGTAATGCTTTATGGTGTCGTCCACAGTTAACAGTTTCTGTATTGAGTTGTGCTTGTCATTCTGTCATTCTGCAAACTGTTAATAAATACTTCAACTAGATAAAGTGCCCATCAGCACAGGTCTCCACCAGGGCAGGTCAGGTTGTGGCCTCCTGGTGGTGCTATAATAGGCCAATGTGAAAAGGGTGCCATTTCTTCCTTGGATGGCAATTGGATGATTTGAGGCTTTTTGTTCAAAACGGGGCAATCCTGCAAACGTTGAAAGCCAATGTTAGCCAATTAGGATGGAAAATGGTGGACCCATATTGTAACCAAGTGTAACGCTTTATGGTGTCGTCCACAGTTAACAGTTTCTGTATAGAGTAGTGCTTGAAATGTACTGTAATTCTGTAAACTGTTAATAAATACTTCAATCAATCAAATCAATCAATCAGCTGACAGAGTGGTTACAGAGAGAACTACCTGCTCCTAAACACCTCAAAGACCCAGGAGTCATCGACTATACAGGAGGAAGAAAACAGACATTCCACCACTGATCATGAATGGGGACAGTGTGGAGAAGGTGTCCTCTTTCCGCTTTCTGGGAGTCCACTTTGTGGAGGGCTTGACCTGGAGCGTGAACGGTGAACACCTCTGAGCTGCTGAAAAAGGCCCAGCAGAGACTCTATACTTCCTGAGGGTGCTCAGGGGCAACAACATCACACAGAGACTGCTGGTTTCATTTGACCTGTGCTACATTGAGCATATTGACACAATGTGTGTGCTACACCAGCTGCACAGCAGCTCAGAGGAAACAGCTCCAGAGAGTCTGGGTCAATAACACAGCCCAAAAGAGCGTTGGCCGCCCTCTCTCCCCACACTGGAAGACCTACACAGATCCCGCTGTCTAAAGAAAAACACAACGTTATAAAGGACACTTCCCACCCCAGTCACTCCCTGTTCGAACTGTTGATTCAGATGCAGTAACAGCTTCTGTCCCACAGCAGTAGTCACACTCAATGCTAAGAAAATTAATGATCTGTTGCTGGCAGCTGCAATACAGGATTTATTGTGCTAGCTATCTATCTATTATAAGGTATTATTATAATATAAGGAGGAATAACTGTTTCCAAAAAGTGTACAGTATTTGTTAAAATCAATACTTGCAATCTGTCCCAATTCAAACACAGTACATAGGTGTATGCTGTGACGGTTCCCTATATTGTGTGTCATATACATATTACTCTTAGGTTGTCTGGTTTAGGTATATGTTGTGTTTACTGTTTGCCCTATAGTAACCTCTGTTCTTTGTATCCAATAGGATTGGGGAGCAGAGCTAGACATGATGATCAGCCTAAGTGGCTCGCACCTGGGCCCGGGTGCGACGTCATATAAATGCCTGCTTCCCCAGTCCTTCCCCAGATCTGTTCCTTTCATTTGCCTCCTGCACTCCACCATGCACACTTCTCAACATTTCTGTTAATCCATACAACACGCACACACATACATTTCACTCGTGCATACATGCACTACACCACTGAATACTGATCTCCACACTTTATCTGTTCAATCATGATTTATTCCTTACATTTACTATTTTTGTTTAGTTAATAAATTATATTTCTTTGGTCAACTGCGTCTCCCCTGTTTTTTGTTGTGTATCTTGGCACCCCCTAGGTCAGGTACATAACAATGCAAACTAGTAGTTTGCATACACCTATAACTGTGTTTGACAGCACCACACCCAATATTAGTATAGTAATAATTATGCAAACAATTGTAGTATAATGTTTCTCTTGAATTGGGACAGATTGCAAATATTGATTTTAACAAATACTGTACACTTTTTGGAAAAATATCTTCCTCCTTATATCATAATAATAACCTTGATTAGGGTGGAAAAAATCGTGGCACTCCATCTTTAAGCATTATGTCATACTTTAGCTATTGAAAAATAGCTATATATTTTTGAAAAATCATGAAAATGTTGCGCAAATCATTTAATTATATTCTTTCAGAGCGAACGTTTTTAACTCAAATCACACCCGTTTGAAGTGAGGGGCAATCTTAGTCTTATCATTGTACATCATCATGACGTAAAATGTACTACCTAATTTGCTCATACACTATGACGTAAAATTCTCCATTCATTGTCAATGGGAATTTAATGTTAAAAAAACATACACATCAAGCCACTCTTCTTTGATGTATTATCATGGTCCAGTTCAATGTCATGCAGCCACACTCTCGTCTCAGGTCCCACATCAAAGAGGCTGATGGTGGTCTATATCATCATCATCATCATACTATAATGTCTGTCTGTCACTGTCACTGCTGTAGCTCCACACCGCCTGCACCAATCACTTCCACTTTTCACACAGGCATTGACCATAATAATATGGAGGGCGTAGCAAAGCCCTTTTTCGATTAATCATTCATAATTAATTTATTAGTGAATTAAAAATGTAAAAACGCACCCAAGGAGTAAGGAGCAAGGGCATACAACAAGTGATTATGGGATCGTCAGTCTGCTCAAGCTCCCCACACTGGCATATTGTGCTGACACGTCACAAATGGCCAAGAATCCCGTTTTAAAGACAAATATTGAAATGGCTGTATTTCAACAACTGAAGAACTTCTTAGCACTAAACTATGGCCTTGATTTGGGTGGTGAGTGAGTAAATTATTTGTTTTACTATAGCTGGTTCTTCTCGCAGATTTGCAACATTTTGTCATCAATGGATGGTGGAACAGGTCTCGGGTTGAAATCTTATTTGTTCACATTCATTCATGTGGTAGAAGTGTTCATTGACATTAAGGAAGTATTTAGACAGGTATTTGTACATGGGTATCATGGTGGTGTATAGACCGATTCCGTACCGGTTTCATGGTCGCAGCCTACGTATTTCCTGTAGGCGGACTCGACATAGCTGCGGGAGTAAAACCCTCACCAGGCGCACCTCTTCCACTACAGTGAACGGCAGAGTGACTGATGTTAGTTTGCCTCAAACTTTACTCCTTTACCTGCTTTTTTACTAACACTAACATTACAAAGATGCCCAGAACATCGAGATGAACCTGTGTAGTTTATGGCTGCTCCAACAGTAGTGGCAACATAAAAAAAAAAAAAAAACGGAATGTCTAATATCCACCGCTGTGGCGGAGACCAGAGCCATTGAGTAATGGTTGAGACAAAGCAGTGAAAGATACATAACGCAATACCAAATCTTTCTGTTTATTAACACAAGGCTGCTGTACTTTATACCTCATACTTTAAATGCTTAGTATGAGGTATAAAATACAGCAGCCTTGTGTTCATAAAACAGAAAGATTGGGTATTGGGTAAGACTGAAATTACGTATCTTTCAGGACCCTTCACTGCTTTGTCTCAACCATTACTCAATGGCTCTGGTCTCCGCCACCGAGGTGGATATTAGACATTCCGTTTTTTTTTTTTTTTTATGTTGCCACTACTGTTGGAGCAGCCATAAACTACACAGGTTCATCTCGATGTTCTGGGCATCTTTGTAATGTTAGTGTTAGTAAAAAAGCAGGTAAAGGAGTAAAGTTTGAGGCAAACTAACATCAGTCACTCTGCCGTTCACTGTAGTGGAAGAGGTGCGCCTGGTGAGGGTTTTACTCCCGCAGCTATGTCGAGTCCGCCTACAGGAAATACGTAGGCTGCAACCATGAAACCGGTACGGAATCGGTCTATAGTGAATCTTGTTAACCAGACCCATTGCAAGACGCTGTACTCTCAGCCTGTCCAGCTGCACCACCTCATCCTTGTATAGTTAGAGTCGTTGAGATGAGCCCTAGGCCTACTACTGTGGTGTCATCCACAAACGTATCTACTTGGAGGTCGGGGGCCTCCATGTCGCAGGTATCCATTTGTATACCGGTTGCGAGTAAACATCCCCTTATGTTTAGGTATATATCTTACATTTTGGTTTTTAATTATTATCTCAAAAGCTATTGCCTTATTGCACATTCTATAATGTTGCAATATTTGCAATCTGTCCCAAATCAAGAGATACATTATACTACAATTGTATGCATAATTATCACTGTACTAATATTGGGTGTGGTGCTGACAAACACAGTGTTGTATAAGTGTATGCAAACTAGTAGTTCTCAAAAGCAGGACTGTTGTATATAAGAGCGTGGTTTGAAGCAGGAACGTACATCAGTTCTGCTGTCACCTGACAACATGGCCAACCTCAGACTCCTGTGCGTCCTCATCGGTGAGTAGACTTTAGTCTGGCAGCTGGGGGTGTGGAGTGGGACATTTGGTATATAGTTTTTTGTATTCTTATAATAACAATAATAATAATAATAATAATAATAATAATAATTATTATTATTATTATTATTATTATTATTATTATTATTATTATTATTATGATTGTGATTGTGATTGTGATTATTATGATTATGATTATTATTAGTATTATTATTGCCCTAAAATATTTCATTCATGAATCCACTTGCTGACCGGCTGTCCGTATTGAGCAATTTGTTTCGTATATAGGGGGTATACATAGGGGTTATGTGACCATTCCATTAACATCCTTTATATCCTAAGGCAAAAATGACAAAATTGTATTATGCTTTAAGTAGCATGTGACGTGTCAAACTCAAACTAGGGGGTTTTCATGATTCTGAATCCATTCCAATCATTAGTTTTGCACAAAAAAAAACAATCCTTGGGCTAAAAACGGCCGTAGCCGTCATAACAAAATGTGATGAGGTCAGCACATTTTGGGCACATTTGGGCAAGTGGCTATATGGCCGTTTGTAGCCCATGGAGTGTTTTTTGGTGCAAAACTAATGCTTGGAATGGATTCATCATGAAAACCCCCTAGTGTGACATGTCACACATAAAGCATAATGACATTTTGAAGGTCTTGCCATGCCTTTAGGATGTTAATGTTATGGTCACATATAAAGCCCTATAAATAAATTGCTCAATTCCGACAGCCGGTCAGCAAGTAGATTAATTAATGTATGTATAGACAATATTTTAGGCCAATAAAAAAAGACCTATTTACCAAATTTCCCACTTTAAACAAAAGAGAAGGCTGCAGGATTACATCAAAGCTTATTTACAATGACATTATGACAGGACCATGTTTGATCACTTTTCACTCAGCGATGTGGAAAAACTAATTATCTTCAAAATGTCACAATGCAATTTAATCTTAATCGATTGATGACTGACCCTGAAACTATAAGGTGACTATGTGTATTTATTTGGATCATATATTGTTAATATTTAATTCATCACTGTGTTGTGTATATTATTATGTTTCAGTGTTGGCTGCTGTTTGCTTGGAGGCTAACTGCTATAGGAGGCGGAGCAGATATCGGAGTAAGTAGGCCTACTGTGTATCACTTAATACAAAGAGTAATATTATTAAATAATTTGAATATAGATTTGACAAATGTTCCATCTTGTAAAGAAAGTGTGTGTGTGTGTGTGTGTGTGTGTGTGTGTGTGTGTGTGTGTGTGTGTGTGTGTGTGTGTGTGTGTGTGTGTGTGTGTGTGTGTGTGTGTGTGTGTGTGTGCGTGCGTGCGTGCGTGCGTGCGTGCGTGCGTGCGTGCGTTGTGCGTTTCGGTAAAACTATTGGATTTGCCAGCTGCTTTGGGGTGTGGTAAATTCAAGTTACACCTCAATTGTGGTAAGATATTTGTTTGTTTTATTTTTCTTAACAGATATTTTCTGAACAGATCATGTCAAATGTTTGATGGAGTAAAGTTAATTGACTATATAAGACATAATTTAACGTGAAGTGTCTGTTGGGATGTTTTACAATTAGGATCTTCTCATCACATCCAGTCCACAAAGGTCACATACGCAAGGAGGTCGTGGTTTTTCCATTGGCTGAAACCCCAGCCGTATCGTACACATAAATGTACAACACCTGCAAAAGGATATGCAAGACGGTAAGAATTCACACACACACACACACACACACACACACACACACACACACACCAGTGTTGATTTTGTCGACTAAAACTATGGCGAAAAGTGTCCGTCGACTACCGTTTTACACAGAATAAAAACATGATGACTAAGTATATTGACAATTTCGTCAACTAATAAAAACTATACTAAAAGGTTAGGGACAAGAGAGAAGTCACAAGTCACTTTATGCATGCTTGGTTGCATGCTGAAAATAGCCAATCTACAAGCGCACAACGCGTCGCAGCGAACAAAGTGTAAAATCTGCCATTTACAACACCATGAAGGCCTGCAAACTGCATTTTTGTCGACAAAAAAACAACGGTGGATTTGGTCGACTAAAATAGTGTGATATTTAGTCGACTAGACTAGACTTGTTAAAGGTGTGTCAATGCAAAGACGAGAAATGCGCAAAGGGGAGTGGCGCGACCTGGCGCGGTACAACCCGGACGAAGCAAGGCGAATATATATATTCAGGTCTGAACGTATGACTAAATCTAAATTAGGTTTTATTCCAAAGACTACGACTAAACTAAAATCAATATTTGCTGCCAAAATCAACACTACTGATGCACGCATGCATGCACGCACGCACACACCCACACACACACACACACACACACACACACACACACACACACACACACGTAGCCCTGGGGGTCATCCTCAGGCCCCACTTTGAGAGCCACTAATCTGTATAAATAACTTCTCCTGTTCCTCCTCTCAGGTGTGTCGGGCAACATACCTGTGTGCTCGAGGCGAAACATATGAGTCATTACAGCAAATGTGTTTCCCAATATAAATGCCTTAAGGTCCAGTACTGGTGTGCTTATGGGAAACATAAGGTATGTATGTGCAACTTGCACAATGTGTCAGTCTGCTCACACATCATTCAACTGTGTGTTTGCATGAGAGAGAGAGAGAGAGAGAGAGAGAGAGAGAGAGAGAGAGAGAGAGAGAGGGGTCATGGTTTTGAATTAATCAGTCCTTTTGTTTTTGCCTTATTATTTTAAATTTCAGTTTAGTTTTGATTTGTTTTTAAAATGCTGTAGTTTTTGTGAAAAGGAGTAGTTTCTTTTTTTTTTTTTTTTGTAATAATTTTAATATTGTTTTATTGTATGGGATATTTTACAAGCTGAAAAACAGTAGCACAAATAGATGTAGCAACGCATAATGCAGTGTGATTTTGTAGATCTGCTATTTTCACTCTCTTTGAAGACTTTTGATCATTTTAGACAAAGTGCCTTACCTACATACTTACTTACTGTATATTGTTGTATGTGTTACATTTTAGGGTTAGATGGAACCGCCTAGTGGTAAGCAAACATTTACTTTACACAATATTTGATCATATTTTTGATTACATTTGTAAATATTTTTAATGCTTTATAAGTCCAGCATAAAGAGATCTGTGAAACCTTATAGAAACTAAACAAGGTAATCTAAAAATAAACCATTTCTGATCACATGAGGAATGGCAAAACATATTCCAGGCAGTAGCCTATACCAGGGAGTCTGTGGGTACCTTTAGGGCGGTCTGAATTGACCCATGCAAGTCTGCAACTCTGACAGGATACAAATGGAACCAAATGAACCCTGACGGGTCCATTTGGTTCCATCTGTACAGTATACTGTCAGGGCGATACCTTGAAATGTGAAGGTTTGAGAAAACAGTAGCCTATTTCATGCTCTCGCCGAAAAAAACATCAACTGTTGAATCATTGACATAATGGTGGTGAGTGTTGCTGTGTGTGAATGTGTCCATGTGCTTCTCCTACACAGCTCCTTGAGGAAGACCCTGGGAGGATCAGCCTCCAGGCCACCCAGCATCACTGTCATTAATAATACAAGACGATGCTGTCTGTAACATTAATCTGTGGGCCTC